>NC_092815.1:105480531-105568031 GCF_023375885.2 Dermacentor andersoni
CAACTTAAACGAAACGCACTTGGTCCTAAAGTGAATACTAAAATATTTGCATAATTGATCTTAGTTAACTAATTAAGCAGAATATAAAAAAACATACTCTAAAGAGCGCCACATGACTGCACCCCACATTTGACGGTTACCTTTACCTGCAATTAACCATTTTTTTTTTAAATACTTGGTTCGAGTTACGCGAAACACCCTACACATGACGTTCAGCATACAATACGGCGTAAATGCAACTCGCACGCAAAAAACCTTCGGGGTGCAGCGATGCCAGAAATGATCGCGGCCTATAAGGATCCACCAGAAGGCGAACAGGTGCGTTGCGCAGGCCCCGCGATCAAGCGCACAATGCATCCTTCAACTGCTTCGCCGCATATTTTTATATGTCGTAGCTCTTTCTTTCTTTTTTTTTTTTTTTTTTTGCATTTCCGGCATTCCCCACCGCGGGCAAGTGCACGCGCGACGACGTGCCTGCATGCATGAAAGCGAACGCCACATCTGCGTTCGAGGCCCGCAACCTTCCCCGATCATGCGCCGAAATCTGAGAAGCGGCACGTGACAGATTCTTCATTGCGAGAAGTGCGAGTTGCAGGCAGCAGAAACAAAGGGAGGTTCCAATTGGCATGCATGCCCGCAGGAAAACACGTGCTCGCTATTCTCTTTCGTATTATATATAGCTCTGAGCGCACGTGGTGGCGAGTTCGACTCCCGACTGAAACAGCTGAATTTCGGTGGAGCGGAATCCAAAAAGAAAAGTCCGCGTATACTTAGGCGCGCGTAAAAGAATAAAAGACGTTAAAGAAGATGAAAGACACCTCTATATAACGTCGTCAAAACCAACCTGAACTCTCTCTCCTACCGCGGCGTCTGTCATTCACCGCGTCTACGTTTTGGACAAAAACGCGATAAAAGCTTATTTGTGATCAGTGACGACTTCGAATAAGTGTTTCAATTATTCATCACACATACGTGGTGCCGACCTAGGAGTTTGTACTTCAGACGGTTGAAGTCTACGCCGGCGCTCAAACGTGTTTGCATCTAATATTTGAGGCACGAGCCAACTCGCTCAGTTAAAGCTTTCAGCATGACGAAAATGATCGGAAATCACACGGGCGCGTAAGCTGTAGCACATGTCGCCTCTATCAAATTAAGGTAGACAGTCTCCACACGGTATACAGGAATACTACATAGTATAAGTTTGCATTCCTATCGAATTTGCAGCTAGTTTTTACATAACCTATATGCACACAGTAGTCAATAGCTGTTTAACCGTGCAGGGACAGTCGGCTACAAAAGTTTTGCGGGACACGAATTTAAAAAAACAAATTATTCCCGCAATGCTTGGGCTCATATAACATCTAAATCAAAGTCTGAGCAAACAGTGTAGTTTTTGCTATATGGCTATAAAGAGGGAACCATTAAATTAGAAGCATCAAATGCGTTAACATAGCATAAATTGACATTTGTCGTGGAAACCATGCCCCCAGACCTTTTGTGGCCGGCTGTAACTATGTCTACATATCGACTGCACTATGGAAATTGTCCACAGCCAATAGGTGGCGCAACAATCATAAGCACCGTATCAGCTATTGGCAAAATACTCGTAAGGCTGGGCCTCTCTCTGTGTGTCTGTCTGCGTGTGCGTGTACCGACCAAAGGACTTTCCACCTTACTACATCCGTAACGGTAATCGATGTGGCCGCTCCGGTGATACATGGCGTCAGACTACGACATCGATCCCGCCGAACAAAGCGCGCGCGCGACAGCGGCGGGCGAAAGGTGCTTGGGAAGAAGGCGCCAAGTGCCGACAGCGATCACGCTCGCCTACTGCTCGGCGCCGGGTTCGTTACAGCAAGGTGCTGTTTACCCGTCGTCTGTCTCATATACCTGACTGAGATTGCACGAGACACATTAGCGTGCGCCTAACTGGACGGCAACACAGTCGAGAGAACGACTCTGTCGAGAGTATACAGCCCGTTTCGACGGTGGACGAAGAAGGCCATGGGTACTCGGAAAGAGAAGTGACTATGGCAAGATCCGTGCAAGAAAGCAGTTCTTCGCGGCGAGGACGTGGCAGCCAAGCTCGAAGATCGGGTTCGCAAAAAAGCGGTCCGACCTGCGATGTGGCATGGAACCGAGGCGATTCCGGCGAGAACGTAAGAGAGCCACAAGTTGCCAAGTTGATAAAACCAGAAAGTCGACTTGGATGCGTGCGAGTTCGCAATGACGACACCGGAGGAAAAATCAAAAGTCGTCAACCTGCAGCATCCAAGATTCCGTGTTCCCTGAAGAATAAGGAGGAATGAACGCTTATTGTAAGAAACAACGAGAAAGTTTTCTTCGCACTAGGTGGGCGGCTCTCTTGGTCCAGAAAGCCGTCGGCTAATGCCGCAGCCCGGGCCCGGTCCACCAGACTTCGCTGATCTTCCAGGCTCTGTGCCTTTAACATTGCCTCCCACGTTTCTTCGATAAAAAAAAAAGAGGAGGGGGGAGGGGCATTCATCCACGTAACGAGTATAGTGCCGCGGGAGCGACATCGAGGAATGTAGAAATCCACTACGACCGACTCCGATGGAAAAAAAAAAGAAGGAGAGCAGCAGGCCGGCTTAAGAATAGGCGGAAAGGCAGGGGAAGGAGCAGCATTGGCAATGGACGAGGCCAGGTGGCGGCAACACGCAAAACGCCGAGCCGACAGGTGACAGAACGGGAAGGTCGCGCACTCTCGCACGCCGGCCTTGGCGGTGACCTCCTCACGCAGAGAGCGATTTGCTCACTCAAGAGCGACGCGCGCGGAACCAGCACGCGTAACAGATTTCTTACTCAAGCGGTAGCGTTGCGCGCGATCCGCTCCCGTCTAAAATCGCTTCTACGTCCTCACTGTGCCGCAGCATATACAAACGCTTTCGTACAGACGACGCTGCTAGAGCAGCAGCGAACGAATGTGATATTGTGTTCCTTTTCACATTCCTTGGGCCTCCTATATCGCCGTCGTTACGATGGCAGAGCCCAAGATGTTTCCGGGGGAGCTGAAATCTAACTGCTTTTAATTTTGACCGTAATACGATATAAAAGTTGCACTTCCTTTTTTTTTAAAGTCCGCTGAAGACTGTTCTGCGGTTGGCGGATGCCGAAACTTCCACATCCTCTCTCTAGGATCCCCCTATCTTGTGGTAAGAAGTATACCGGGCAGAGAATACAATGTCAAGAAAATGCACGCGATGGTTGGCTCGTTATACACATTGTAAATCCTGCGGATGTGACCCACTGTACAGCGCATGCACCGTTGTACGCTTCACGCATGAACAGCTCACGGGAGAAATCATTGAGGCTGAAAATATTTTGACATCAGGGCCTGAGCGCATAAGCATCCCATCTGTCAAGCTAACCGGGAAAGAACTCGTTTTTCTTGGGAGGCAATTATTTGCGCGTGTGCGGTGACGTTGTGCTGGCGTACAAAATTATGCTCTGGACAAATAAGCCTGTGTTGGTAGTTTGAGCTTTGTGCGTCGTCTTGTCCTTCTTGTGGTCGTTACGTCTGCGCTATGCAACTTGAAGTCCGAATGAAATTCCAAAGCGGGCTTTCGGAGTTCTATTTTCGGAGAATTGTCGCGAATCCAGAAAGCGAATTTCTGGTCCTTCCAGCAACGACAATGTATTGGACAGACATTTTATGTCTGTCCAACTCCGATGCGGCTTATTCAAATACATGTGAAACGCAGAAACGCTTTTCTGATATAGCCACTGGGCCGATTTTAACGAAATTTGTTGTACTTGAGAAAGAAAGTTAAACTCTACTGAGTGTAGGCAGCGGAATTTCGATCTAGGGCTTCAATGTTGTTACAAGAATTTTCAAAAATACGGCGGTCTAACAAAATAAAAGCACCAAATTTACAAATTAATAACTCCATCAAGAGCAGAAATCGCGGTTCTGCAAACGGCATCTATTAGAGCATTAAACGCGGACAAATTCGATATGCCAATTTATATCTTACCTGAATTCTTTACGTTGTGTACAAGGGTTCTGCAAAAGCTGCATTTTCATATTACTAAACGTTTTGAGATTCACGTGTAACATGTCAATTTTGTCCGCTTTAGATGTACCATTAGACGCAATTCACAGAATTGTGACATCATTTTTCATTGCTAATATTTGCGATTTTTGCCATTTTTTATAAAATGGTGACGACCTAAATAAAAAATTATAAAAAAACAGTCGCTAGATTTTACGTTTTTCCTTTAAATGCAACAAACCTCGTCAAATTTGGTGCAGTGGTTGCCGAAAAAAACGCATTTGCCTTTTGCGTGTATTTAGATAGAAGCACTCGAGCTAAAGCTTCCTCTTAAGCAACGGTCGATTGATGATGTCGTGGCTCCCTGTACAGCCACTCCGCAGTTGAACACTGCTGCGTTTCCGCAAGCAAAAAGAAAGTGCGCAGGAGACAAGAACGTGATCGCGGTGCCACAGAGACGTGGCTCCTCAAAGGCTTGCACATCGTAGGCATATGTGCTCTTTTCTACGCGTAACCCAAGAAGTCAATGAGTGCCCATCGATGATGCAGAAGTCATTAGTTGTTTATTCATTCTAAAATTAGAAAAAGAATGAAAGGAAGACGGTCGCCAAGCGGTCTAGCTGACTCTGATGACACCTGAACGGTGACCATCATATACATAGGGGGAATGTGTATGGTTGCAAAGGTCAGGGAGAGGTAATAGATAGCAGGAAGCATAGTAAGGAAGAGTGAAAAATTATTTACAAGCCATTTGCACGGCGCTCAAATCGTTTACCTTAGTTTACATGTATAGTATAGCTGACTGCGTTTGTTAAATGGCCCCGCAGGCCCTCACAGCATATGCATAGAGAGAGACAAAGTGATGAGCGTTCTGATCCATCCGAGGCTAGATGTATCACCGAGAGCCCATGGTCGGCAAATAAGCGCCTCAGAAGCGCTGGTCCGACTCGCCGACGAGTGTTATCAGCCGGGTCCCAGCACATCGTACGAGTTTGCAAAACATTTTTCTTTCGCGTCCAAGCACCGGTATCAGCGTCAGCACGGTAATGGTACCATAAGTCCACCATTGCATGGCGTACGCGCGCTATTGCGTCATATATGCAGGATCAACAGAGGCGCAAAGAGAAAGCGCGTTATAGCTTGCGCTATTGTCCCAGCATCCGCCCACACCCTTTATGACCCCGTTATCAGTTCTTTTCCAGCAGTTACCGTAGCAGCGCTGAAATCCCTTTATCAGTCACGAGTGTCTCCAGCCAGTGGATAGCGTACACAAGAAGCCAGAAAGAAGAAAAAAAAAAGTGAGACCAATAAAAAAACAAAATAAAAATTGCCAACTCTTTAGGCAGTATAGTGCACTCTCCACAGTGTTACATTCAAATGCGGATTTTCAGCAGCCGAATGAGTGCACTGATACGAAAATGCTCGCCGATTATGGCTGCACAATGGGGACGTCGCGTTTGAAATCTGTCCCAGCGACTTTACGTTTTGTTAACGGGAACCATTTGTTACGTTAGATGCGCCTGTTTATGCAATATTAAAAGTGATCACCTCGCGTTAATTAAAAGCGCGGAATACTATACAGAATTGTACAAGTTTATATGACCCTACAATAGACCTCACACTTTATGTAAAACAATGGAAATCATATGCCACTGGCACCGCATTAGCGAATTATAAGTAAGTCTCATTTAGGGTTTCTCTAATGACAAAAGGGTGTTTAACCGAGCTAGCTGGTTGATTCTTCGAGGATCGTAGCAGCAGAACTTGTGGAACACGTCACAAAAGGAACGAATAGACGCGGACGCAGCTGCTTGTGTTCCTCCCGTGTCTCTAATGTTCGCCAGTGTTCTAGTGTTCTCTAATGAGCTGTCGAACAAAACAGGTGTCCACTACAGCGCAAGCCAGCGCTTACGATAAAGCGTGAGCGTCTTTTTCACGCAGTGACGTCTTCAGGAAATGTGAAGCGCGGCTTACATTCCACTCTGAGGACGAGGCACGTGCCTGAGCGACTGTGGCGAGTTCTTTTGAAATACCGGGAGAGCACAGTGCACTCGTAGCGAACAGCTGGCGAGTCGAGGCTCCGCACACATCGCTGCCTTCCGCGCTATTACGATTTTGCTCTTCAGCTTCAAATCAGACAACGCTCTCGTTCTTGACTAACTGCACACGTCGCCACGGCGCTCACACATCGCACCTCTATCCTCACGTGTATCTACTGACGTCATCTCCGTGGGGCTCTAAGATCGCGACGCGGTGACTTCTACAGCCGATCACGGCCTCCACGAAATCATCTCACGCAAATTGACTAAATGTGGCAGGCCTTTTAAGAGACACCTCTTACGTTGACAGCCCACAAACGGGTTGTTTTCTTAGCTCAATTTGCACCGCACGTCTATTAAACAAAGGTTGTTGTGTATACGTGGCCACTTGTAAAATAACCTCGCAGAGCCTGAATAAAGCTCGGGCATACGGAAAGTTGCCAAAGTGTACCGGCGGCGACACGCACGACGTATTTCCGAGCGCTGATGACCTACGCGCGTTCCCGAAGGCCGGCCGAATCGTAAACCAGAAATAGTCACGTATACAACAAACAGCGCTTGCTAAAGGAACTACAATAGGAACGCGAGAAACAAGACCCTTCGCAACATATGCAGCGAACACAGCGATTCGCCGCCTCGCTGCGATTATCAGCGAAGGAACGAGTCAGCGCCACTTGAACAACGGGAGCTGCTGTATCAGAGGGTCAAGGTATCGGGTGACGAACAAACGGTCAGCACCTGCAGTTTCACAAGACAGCGACTTGGTTTCGGCGGAAACAAACCCGCACGGAAGGATGGGTATTTAGTTCCGGAGCGGCTGCGAACACAGGCGCTGAGAAACTGACGCATCCGAAATAAGACGGCGTAGAAGCGACGATCGAGGCACTGCAGTACTTTCCGATCGGCAGCGGCTTGGCCGAGCGAAGCGCGTCTTTTCAGACGGCGGGCAGACGGGCAAACGCCCCGCGCTGCGTGGTGGCCGGGAGTCGGCGATATAAATGGCAGTGAGTTCGCGAGGTAAGCCCTTTCATTGGAGCAGGGAGGGCCCGGCGGAAGACCCATTTGGAGACGTGCCACCGGGTTGTTCCCCCCGCCACTCAACCTCCTGCATGGCTCGACACGGACTCAAAACCGAGCTGCGCTGCTTCGGTCGTCCCGCGTCGGCCGAAGCACGCTCTGACGACGGCGGAAGCGTCGGAGGAAAAAAAATAAAAGCGACAAACTGGCGGGCACTCGCACGCGCTTACCTGTTCAAAACACTGGCTGCACCTTGTAATTCCGGGGAGACGGCACAAAAGGTCCAAACACCGGTTCGAGACGGGCGCACCGATCGCCGACAACCGATATGCATGCACACACAGACACAGGAAGTCGGGAGATCCCGTCAGCCACCGCGAGTGCCGCAGTTTCCCAGAGACATCTGCCGGTCGAAAGCAGAGGCCGGCGAGGCGCGAGCCGACGAAGGCGGCAAAATTGAACGAGTTTCGGTTTTGAATCAGTTGGCTGGACATTGCCGATGCAAAGAACTCCTTGCGAAGTAGACGACGAAATAAGCATACATGTTTCTGAAGACTCTCTAGTTATGTAAAACAAACTACAAAAACAAGCTTATACAAGCCAAATCGCATAGCGCGAACGTCGCTGGCTTTTTTGTACCATTGTTCGGCAAACCCTATCGTCTCAAGGACATCGCTCTGACATATCATAGAACTGTGCACCACATACGGCATATATTTCGCCTTCAGAACAGCGAGCTGTATTCAGCAACAATCCGCTCCTCACTACAGGTCGTTTTTTTTTTCGTTTTCTTTTTTTTTAATGTGTAATTACATTTATACCGTTAGCCATGAAGCTTTACTAACGAAATCAAAACACGTCGACTTTTGGAGAATTCTAATTTTGTTAACCTTGTTAGCGGAGTGCATACAGTGCACGACACAATAATTAAATGAGAAGAGTTTTCCGATTGGCGATCGCTCTCTAGTGACACTATCACGCTTCCATGGGCTGTCAAAGGAAACATTTCAAGACGTCGGGCCGGTGGTCGGGCCGCTGTCTGAAACTGAACTTTGTAAATGCAAATGCGTGGTCATACTAACGGCCAGTGGCGTAGCAACTGGGGAGGGGGGGGGGCAGTGCGGGGGGCCGTGGGCCCCGGGTGCAAGGGGCCAGTGGGGAGGGGAGGGGAGTGTCATATACGTCTGAAGACCCCCGGAAATTGTCGATATCCTCGCCTTCCTCGACTACGCCCGGGAGGGGTGGGGGGGGGGGGGGGGGGGGGTGTTGGCAGAAGACCTATGGGCCCGGGTGCCAGACGACCTAGCTACGCCACTGCTAACGGCTCATTGCCACGGCTGCGCGCGCCTACACCATATTAGCTTAGATAAGCCGCCAAGGTGTCTTCTCCCGTGCTGCGCGTCCGCACTTGTGCTTGTTTGTGTGTGTGTAGGCCTTTGTCGCCCATACTTTTTTTATGTAGTTCGGAGCAGAAGCTTGTATTTATCCTTGACATGATGACGGTGCTGAGCTGTAACTAAAATGTTAGCTATTAAGCAAAGACGGCAAAAAATGTGAGAGAGAACAAAAATGTGAGCAAAAGGAGAAAGAAAGAGAGCGCGCGATCAGACTTTCTCCGTACCTGCTGAGCGGAAGAAATCAATCTTGCCGTGCTGTGTTTGTCCAGTTCGGTTTATGGGTTTTCAGCAACCAGCCTATTGCTTCAACTCTGCGGCAACTATCTACATTAGCTGCCGGTTAAAATTCAAGCTTTTTTCTCTAAGCCAACTTCAAGCATTCCGATCAGTCATTCGATCAAATCTGACGTAACCGTTCGTTATTGCTGAACTGTATAAACGGAACTTTCTCGAGGAAAGCAGGCATTTTCTCTCGCACTGAGTCGTGTCTGGACGCCTCCTTCGTTTTGAGACCGATGGATTCTGCAGGCACGCGTCATGATTGAGCAGAGAGACGGTAAGAGAGAAGTAGAGAGAGCTGAGGGAGCCGCGGGGGCTCGGAACTAAGCAGCTATTGGATAGAGGGAACGCATGTGAGGATGACCGCGCTCTTTTTCAATGTTACAGAAGATAGGTTGGGGTGATCAGCGGCAGCATCCGATCCCGTGCCAGTATTGCAGAGCAAATCACAGCGCGCCGTATATATTAAAGTAGCCGGTAAAGAAAATTAGCAAGAGAAAACGGAATCGCAGGAAAGAAGCACGAAAAGAGATATATGTGGCGCTGGACTTTCTTTTTTTCATTCTTTCATTCAAGACGGTGTGAAGTTATATGAAAAAGGTCATTAATTACGTTATGTAGCGCTGTGAAGCCGCACATACAGCTGGCCATGACGCGACACCATGGTCTCGAGGTCGTAGGATCGAACCCGTGACCTCAAAGTCGGCAGTGCAACGCCACAGGCACTAAGCTATATATAGATATCCCGAAGATCAACAACAACAACAAAGAATTTTCATGTATAACCTGGCCGAATGAACAAATTGCAGAAAATCACGCAATAAATCTCTCTCTTTGTCTCTCCCCCCCCCCCCCCCCCCTACCCTCGTTTGTTGTTGTCCTGAGTGGCCGTGGCACATACCCACAGTGGGGGATTGGCCAAGAATCGGGTGGTTCAATTAGGTGCATAAAAATAATAATGATGACAAGGGAGTACGTCAACAATTTAAGTGTTGGAACTTGAAAGTAAACGTTTTGTGTTTGGAGAAAAAAGGAAATAATCAGATGAAAACCGGGTATAAAATAATAATAATAATTTAAAATAACAATAATAATTAATAATAGATAAGAAATAAAAGAAAGCTATCGTTGGGAGGGAGAACGATCAATCTAACATGGAAATCGATTGGTTTCAATGAGGTAATTTTGGATTGCCAAGCAAACATTTCTGTGGCTGAACCCAATAATGGAGGCTCCAAAAGATAGGATCACAGGCACTGATAAAGTTGGACCAATAGAGCGAAGCGTTTCTCGCAGTCTCGTTTCTCGTCTTCGTTAGCCTCGTCTTCTACCGCGAGACTCGGAAGGCGCACGAGAAGAGGAGGACGAAGAGGCAGGTAGTGAGTGGAGCGGCTGTTCCTTTCAGGCGCCGCGGAACAACTCGCAAGGCTTCTCGGTTCGCGGGCCAGCACAGCGCGACGACGCGTCCATGCGCAGGCAGCTCAGCAGTGGCCGCGGAAAGTGCGACAGACCACTGGGCTAGGTCGCGCTGAGGAGGACCGCTGTGCGCCCGCTTTACGAGGTAAGCTGCTGCGTCGAAGGGACGCCGCCATCACTCGTCCCGGTGGCCTATGTGCGGCATGGTTATGTCGCCAGCGAAAAAAAAAAAAAAGGAAAAGCGGGACCGTCAGTATGCGCTTACAACGAATACTGTAAGTTGCACCCCCGCCCCCCTCC
This sequence comes from Dermacentor andersoni, assembly GCF_023375885.2. Lineage (NCBI taxonomy): Eukaryota > Metazoa > Arthropoda > Arachnida > Ixodida > Ixodidae > Dermacentor > Dermacentor andersoni. The sequence continues at coordinate 105,490,993 of NC_092815.1, forward strand.
CCAGCAGTTTTAAGGTGACCGCGGGCGTATTATGCGGCGTGCCTTCATGTGTACCGATAGTTCCTTCCTCCCTTGGTAAGAACAACACGACCCGTGAAAGTGACGGTGCACGATTGAAACGATACGAAGAGCTAGTTGTGCGTACTTATCTTCCTCCACTATCCGACAAAAAAAAAAGAAAATTGACGCGCGTCTTGTCTTTTAATTTTATTGCGCTTCGGTATAGGCTATCTGCTTTCGCGGTGTAGTATGGTATACAGGAGGCCTCGCAAACGCTTCGCGAACGCGGCATTTTTTACCAGTCTGTAGAGAGAAATAAACGGGGTTTCCAGTGTGGAAACCGTGCCATATCACGCTGTTCTTTCAATATCAAGAGTTAACGACATACCGTGCCTCTGGTGCCACTTTATAGAATATTGCACTTTTTTTCCGCCGCAAACCGCATTCAGCTTTAACGGTTTCACTCGCGCGATAACACCAGCGAGAGAAGCGGCCCCGAGGAACTTCCGGTCACGGGCCTCATCAGTCTATACTGTGCCGGAACACGAAGCGTGTTTTTAAGTTCTTCCACTGTGCTCAAAGTCTATTCTGAAGTTTTGAGATAAAAGACATGTGCATTACAGCTTAATATTAACATATAAAATTTCTCGTATATTTCAACAATGCTGACTTGTAAATTTGTCGTTATGTACAGAGGAAAAGTGTTAAAAATATGCGGGCTTAGATCTTAAGGCACAGCTCCTACTCGATTTAACGGCCAATGCTTGTCTTGCTCGCAAGATATAGCGGGCTACGTCGGTGAAGAGAGTTAGCCGTTTTCTTCTTTTGTTTTTAACTCCTTTCAAGCGCGTTTGCCTACATGAAATCCACTGATTTTCTGTGTGGGTGCACTGTTATTAATGCGACAACGCTCATAATTTGGTTTGATAACTACGCACGCAAAAATTAAGACAGTATAAAGTAGTTGTACGTCTACTAGAAACATTGCATGGTGGAAATTTATTCAAAGCTACTATAAATGTTGGCGCGGGGATTATGACTCTGGTTCTCCAGAGAACAGCGTTTTCCCGAAGACTAAGCTCAGGTGCCTTGAATGGTTTCGATTGAGCCTCTTGTGGAAGTTGAGCTACTTGCAAAAGTATATCATCAACTTTACACAAGACAGGGCCTTTCTGTCGAAGCCTGGGCTACTGCTGCAGATGACAAAACTCAGAGGTAACGCGCTTCCAGAATGAATGTCTGAGGGACATTCTGCTGTAAAGTTGTCACATTTCAGTGGCAAATGACTGACTCCATCAGCATGCTCTTTGTTCCTGAGCTATACTTCAAGGTATAGTTGTAAGCAGATAACACAAGGGCCCAACGTGCAATTCTAGAAGAAATGGCCTTGTCTTGGCCAAGAATCCGAATAACGGCTTGAGATCTGTAACAGCGACAAAAATATCTTCCCCAGAGTGGTGGAATATTGCAACGCCATGAAATAACGCTAAAGCTTTCTTGTCGAGCTGGCAGTTTTTCTTCTCGGCAGATTACAGGCTTCTATAGATGCAAATGCGACCCGACGGAGAGGCATCGCAGGTGAAAAGATCTTTCTTGGGGTCGCAGTCAAGCAATACGAGAGCTGTAGTTACAAGTCGCTCTGCTTCTAGAAATGAATCTTAATGCTCTTTTTTTTCCAAGCCGATGGAACTCTTAAGTCCGACGACTCTAAGCAAATCGCTGAGGAACGTTCAGAAATCACCGTGTTCCGAGAGCTTCCTCTTCGCGGACGCCGGAGTATGAACTTGAAACGACTCATTACGACTGAGGGTTTCGGCGAAAACTGGTTGCTCAGGGTTCGCAGGAATATTGCCAGAGTAGTTCTACCCCGGCACAAGAAGACTCTGCAGAATGCAGTACGGCCTAGAAACACAGCAACTCAGAAATACGAAAACAGCGTGGCACGTATCCGTTGACATCGAAGAATTGCTCCATCCGTTCTAAATATTTTTGCCATGACTGGACGTGGGGCTGGAAGAGCCCAAGGGTGCCGTAAATTGCTGTCTTGCAATTACTGCTTGATCCTCGTCACCAAAATTGTTCATTGTCCCCAAAGAAAAGAGGCGCGCACCACATTCGTTCGAAGCTCGTGCCGCGACTGCCGCCGACCTGGCGCGCGCACTTATTTTATTCAGCTAAGCCTAAGCACTGCTAACTTTTAATGGCGTTAGTTTTCAGAGGCGCATATTCTAACAGAATGCTAATCGCATAGAAATAGAAGTGTAAGGATGGACCAGTCAGTCTCGCAACTTTGGGAAGCACGAGTTTCGTGACAGTGAACAGCTTAAGGAATTGAAGATGAATTGGCTCGCGACATTTCAGCTACAGTGGAGCCTCGATATCACGAGGTTGTACTTGCAGCGAAAAACTTCGTTAAATCGCCGGTTCCATTAATTAGCGGTTTTACGGTTTCAGCATTAAAAGCAACCTCACAAATTTCTATATAGAGCATTCCTGGTGGATAGTATCTTGTTGGCAAGCACTTATATAAACGAATGGCAAGAAGGTCGGGCCATAATAGCGCCGTTATGAGCGCCAGCGCGTACGGTGCAGATCGCGCCGAGACCAATACATCGACGTGGCTCATGGCGTCCGATATTTGCATGTGTTGCGTCGCGCAGCGCCGTAAACCTCCGACGCCATGGCTGACCACGATTTGCGCCCACAGCCGGCGCCCACAATTTAAAAACAACATGCTAAAAAGATACGGATATTCGTCCTGAGCAAAAAAAGAAAATGAAAAGCCAGTTTCGTCAGCATTTATTGCGATAACAAAGAGAAAACTACGCGAAGTAAGGTTCGTAGTTTTATCGGTGTCAACGCGCGCGAACGCTTCGCACCATGTCTCGAAAACTTGAGATTGGGCGACGTATCGCCAACACTGGACGCGCGGGAACCCGATGCCAATCAAGACACCAACGTCTCGGCTCGGGCTTTGCACTTGCCGCGGTGAGATTACTTCCAAAATATGGCGCGTGGCCCGTGCATGGGCGCGAGCTCTATAGGAGAAGGCAGATAGATGCCGCGAAGCTTTACTGTCCGGCTACATTTGTTTTTATTGAGAGTAACCCGCCCGCCACTGTGGCTTAGCGGCTATTGGTGTTGCGCTGCTAAGCACGAGGTCACGGCCGGCCCCACGTTGATGGGGGCGAAATGCAAAAACGCCCGTGTACCGTGCCTTGGGCAGCCGTTTATAAAAGATCCCCCGGTGGTCAAAATTAGTCCGGAGTCTCCCACTGCGGCGTGATCATAATCAAATCGTGGTTCTGGCACGTAAAACCCCTGAATTCAGTTCAATTATTCAGACATCGCCTCCGCTGTTTGTTTTTTTGTTTTGTTTTTTTGTTTTCAATGCTGGCCAGGTGCGGCCGATCCAACTGTTCACCACCCTCTCCTACTCTCCTTTGCTACTCTAACCCGTCGGCTAGCGTTCGCGCCTGCTTTGCGCTCGTCGGAAAGAGTACCATCTGGGCGGTGCCTAACGACGTAAGTCGGAGGAAGACTGACAGACGCGTGATAACCTGATAGACGCAGGAACGGAGCGTCTAGCTACCGCTTCTCCACCGGAACGGCAGCAGCGCGCACTCAGACGCAAGCGTGATGCCAACAAACATGGACACCAAGGACAACATAGGGGAAATAACTTGCGCTTAATAAATGAAATAAAGAAACTATAAATTAATGGAAATGAAAGTGGATGAAAATAGAACTTGCCGCAAGTGGGGAACGATCCCACAACCCTCGCATCCCACATGCGAAGGTTGTGCGATCGTTGCGGCATCGAGAGGAGGCGATGACTGAGAGTAGTTTGGTTGGGTTTCACCACCACGCCCATTTCGCTAACGTTAGACCTTTGAAAAGTCCGGAACAGGAACACATACTTAAGAACCTCGCCCCCTCACCCCCCCCCCCCCCCAAAAAAAAAACAATAAACAGAAAAGCATTCAGCCTCACAACCCAAATATATGCAGAGTGGTCGTTCAATATTCAAATAAAAAACGGGACCCATTCACCGGTAACATGGTAACTCTGAGCCGTCACAGCTTCACACCATCAGCTCTGGTGAACACATACTTCGAAAAAGGAATAATGTGATAGTGCATATCTCAACGATGCAGTCCTGAAGACCGCGCGAGTATTTGTGTGTGCGTTTTTTTTTTTATATATATCTCTTATAGCATAAATTGAAACAGGGCCACCGCGTGTATCAGTTTTGGAGGAAGCCTTCAATTTGCGTACCAGCGTTCCGAAATGGTCGAGTATAGTACGTACAGCCCCTGCCAGGATCTGCACGCGTACGCGCAGGTTGCCGAGCCTGTGCCAAGCAGCAGTTCCGTGCCCGAGAATGGTGCGACGCAGCCTCACCCGTCTTCGACCGGCGGTCAGCCTGCTCGGCCTCGCGGTTCTGGCCGCGCTCGCCGCGCCCGCCGAGTCCTCGAACAACCCGTATCTGCTCGTCCAGCACCAAGTCTACGAGGAACATCAGGTGCAGCAGCGTGTGTTTAGAAAAAAAAAGTTTATTTCGACAAGAGACGATACGGGTTCTGAGTCACAGTCACGGCGCAATTCCACCGGGACGATAACACAAAAGACGAAACACGGCACGTTTTCAAAGTAGTGTCCGAGTCCTCACTCGCCAACATACAATCACATGCACCCACGGAAAGGCACAGTTACACGTAAACTAAATGCCACATGTATAAAATTATGTTCCATTTATACAGTGTACACAATGGTTACGTACAATGATGATGTGACACATACCAAGGTTGAAGACTCTTATAAGAGACTTTTCAACGTGCCCTTCGACACCTCTGTTCACCCTACGCAAGTTTCAGCCACTACCGTTGAACCAGTACCTAAAACCTGTCCTCCTTTCTTAAAGACTTGTTCTTAGATTATTTTTCAAGAGTACATCTGGCTCCGAAATACGTGCCATATTGAGTGTTCTTGTACAAGGTTGCCACATTCTAACCAAACTTTCCTCTTCTTCATTTGTGTATATAGTAAAGGTTTCGAATATAATTTTTTTTAAATATCGAACCGAATGTAGCAAACGACTTTTATCGTATCGAATGCCGAATACATTCACTTCTAAGCAAAGTGAATATAAACGTTCGGTATTGTTCGTTTTGTAAAAGAAAGGGAGGTTCATGTGCGTTATTTTACCCATGTAATGCCCTCCACAACTGGACTTGCAGCCAACTGAGGGACTTTTAAGTGGGAAACCGAAACGTGAGCATATCTGCCGCACCATGACGAAGGCCGTAATGAAGCTCAGAGTGAAGCACCGGGTGTCGAAAGAGCAAACTGTAATGTCCCAGCACCCCACACATCGTTTTAAAGAGATGTTAGACTGCCGGAATAATCTTTAATAGAAATCATCTTTAATAAAAAAAATAAAGCAAATTCGCGTGCTGCCTAAAGGCGATCGATCCTCATAGAATTACAGGAAATTTTTGAACAGTACACTTAGCTGCACCATGCTTTGGCTCAGCTACGGCGGCTCCCAATCTACTGAATAATATTCGAAACAATCACCATTAGACCATTTCACTTATTCACAATTGCGCTTCGATGCACTGCATATTTGCCCAACTAATGGTGGCACAGGTCAGTGGAAGCATTTTTGCAGCGGGCTCAGTTTTTTTTACTGCGTCTGCCCGAGTATTTACACCCTTCAAGTTGTTCGTCACGCGATAGTCTGCCTGCGTCCGTCGTTTCCACGTGACCCAACACGCAGACTGCGTGTTTCAGAGCCACGTCGATGCATTTTTCTCTCGTCTTCTTCGCAGGAAGTCCTCGCCAAAGACCCGTCCAAGCGGGCCGTTGGCGAGCAGCGAAAGGACGAGGAGGAGTTGTTCGATTTCATCAAGGTGAGACAGTGCAAGCCTGTGCGCGGATGGAAGAACGAGACACCTGTCGCGAGATGAATCTGCTCGAGTGGTATATAGACCTCGTCAACGGCGAGAACGTACGTGGATTCAGGTACATACATTTCGCTTAATGCCGACAACCCTGTGAGCACATCGGGTTCCAGCCACCGTGAAGGATATAGACAAGTGGAGGGACGGGTTGCAGGGGACGCGTGTGGAAAGTTTGTGGGGCCGCGCACGCCCGGCTAAAGTCTCATACAGTTTGCTATAGGGCTTTCCGATGTGCGCACGGGCGTGTTCGCTCAATAACGTGTCCCTGCGAACGCAAACTTCGATGGTTCCCCGTAACAGGATTGGTGGAATGTCTTCGCGTTCCCGCACGCGTGCTCCACGAAGGTGTCGTTGACTGCAAAGCGATAGTGGCGACGGAAAGAAGCATTGATTGCAGGAACTACCACTTGTTTGTCGAGCCTCGCCACATCGAATTGTATCGAAGCAAACTATATATGCGAAAATGAGGGAAGCAAGTCAAGTAGCGCGGCATGCTGCGATATGGTATATACGTACTGGTGTAGCGAGCCCATGCACGCAGTCATGTAGCGCGGACTAAGCATGACCTCGCAAACGCTAAAGTAGACATACGATCGAGGCAGCGTGTCACTGCTAACGTTGTCCGACATCTCATTCCAGGCTCAAAAAGTGTGATTGCTGTCGCCTATACTATCGAGGCTACAGACGGGAGCGACGCGGCTCTAACGACGGTGTTGTAGCTCATGTGTGCCAGAAATGGGAAACTAGGAACTTTTGCGCTGTACATATTAACCTTAAGTATGCCTACTGCTGAGCCAAAGCTGCTGCATTTCGAACAGTCAGAACGGCCACGTAACGGCCGGGTTCACAGGTGAAGTCGGTGTATTGAACGCCGCATTGAATATATACGTGCGCTCATCGTGCACTTTACAGCAGGAAGCGCCCACGTAGAAACACTGCTCGCATGGCGGCACGCAGGAGGAAGTCGGCATATCGAATATCGGCGAAAGGAACGCTGCAGAAACAGCGCAATACATACAAAATTTGGAGGACGCTTAAGCTTCGCCTTTAAGAGTGGAACGCGATGGCATTCAAAGATCCACGAGTGCTTCTCACGCTTCCCAGCAAATGCAGCTTATGTACTGTAATATTTACCGGGAAACGCTGGCGGCGAACGCTATGCACGAAAGCCAGCTTTGGGGTTTTTTTTTTTTTTTTTTTTGATGGTGTGCAAGGAACCGACGGGGCCGCGCCGCTCCTACTATTACAGACCTCAAACGGCAGCTGAAAAACGCTATCGCCTTAAAAGGGGTTTATGTTTGAGTTTCCGCATAACAGAATTATGTTTTCTCGTATCTTCAAATTACACTGCGATGCTATCATGTCTGTAGGTTGTGCGTAAGTCGTACTTTATGATTTTCTACGTATTTTACCTTTAGAAATTCAACTAGTTGTGTAACTTCTTTGCGCCCCACGGAGGGATTGCGTGGTTCGAAATTCTTCTACGCGGAACGCCGGACGCGCGATGCCAACGCCGGAATTTCTGCGACTCGGGGCCCTTAACGCGATCGCATTAAAGCGCGATGACGGCAAACAACCGGGCTGCTAGAGCCTGTTATGCGTCTAGTTATTTAAGCACCTTACAGGCCTCTATGTGAGTCAGTGGGTAAAGTGGGGCTAGCACAATAAAATGGGAACGCGAAATTTCCCACATGGCGGGTATGTTCCCCACAATGGCTGTCGGAAGTGCCCGCGTCACGTGACTGCGGCGCAGGGTTGTCGGCATTGTGCGATCCCCCTATACGGAACAGCTGACCCTTGGCGGGCTATGCGTATGGTGGTAGGGAAAGAGCCTGGTGCTAAGTGGCGGAAGCACATGTTGCTGGGCTAGTCAGTTCATATTTACGATCGCTTCCCTTGTTCCCTTTCGTACTTCCTTGTTTGCGCTAAGCGATCATAAATATTTATGGTCTATATATATATACAGAGCGGTAAGTGGCGATGCGACGTCGGAAATGAAAAAAATAAATACGAAAGAGCACTGCGCTGCCCTGTCACGAAGCAAATGTGCGTATATTTTTGTTTTCTTTCTTTCCTTTCATTGCTTATATTTAGCTTAATAGTTTATTGGCCACTTGCCTGCTCCTGTAATTTCGCTTATGCTTCGTGACGACTGCGGTTGAAAGGACAGCCCGCGTCTGCCGCTGGGGTCGTGAGTGACGCTCGTTAACACTTCCGGGGCTACAGACCTGCAGTACGCATATACTCAAATATACACAAATGCCCAGGAATGTGGACGGGAGGATAGCCGCCGCTGGCATAGCCTGATGTGTGAAGCACCACACGCGTAAATGCGGGAGTTGTGGGCTCGACTTCCGCAGCAGCAGCAAGTTGTCTCTTCCTTCAGTTTCATTTCCCGTTCCCGCCCGCCTACATTTCAATTGAAACTGAACAGTACATTTAGCCTACATGCTTTCTCTAGCTTCACGGTCTGTTTTAATCGTACGGCTGTGACTAACGAAAAATCGAGCCCCTCGTTTCCAGTTATTCTTCTCGCTGACAACAGCAGCAGTGGCATTTTCAAACAAAATTCTTGTGACGCTTCTCTGGCGTTCGTGGCTGTTTTCGTTAGAAGTGGCTAAGATCAAGAAATTATTTGGCGAATCTATAAATAAGCGGATTTATTTATTTATTTATTTATTTATTTATTTATTTATTTATTTATTTATTTATTTATTTATTTATTTATAGCACGATTCCCTTTGTAATTTCAGCAGCGTGGGAAATGCATAAATGATAGGTTACATTAGGCGACATATAGCACAATAAAAAGTAAGTAGAGATTGCGGCAAGTAAAAAAAATAAATAGCACAAACGAAACAAACTTAGATCTCACGCGTAAATAGGAAAAGAGCGACCATTACGGTAAATTCCACACAAATTATGTTATTGTAGGTTGCAGGACTTGAGCGTTTGTTAGACCATAGTACAATCATTGAGAGTACGCGGAAAGAACAAATATTAGAAAAAGTCATTTCTGATTCGAAAATGGGTTATAGTCAGCTCGTGTCTTTACCTTGTGGCCTATCCGCAAGAGGACAGCAATCTATTAACAGAAAAATAAACGGCGAGATATAATAAATTAAGCTATAATGGTACATTAAGCTAAAAGGCCAGGAGCCGGCCCCGCCGAGCGCGACTATAGCCAGCCAACTTTGATATGGCTCGTTTGTACTTACTAGTAAGTCCAGCGGCTCCGTTAAAAGAGAATCGCATTTGCACAGATGTATACTGACTCCCTTCGTTGTCAGAAAAAACGCACACTCACCAAAAGCAGAAAAAGAAAATGATTTTTCAAAAACTTGACGTTCTGGACCCATGCGGGTCCCTTTTTCTCTATGGAGCGAACGTACAGAATGCCGTCCTTTAAGTATAGTGACAATATTTCGCATGCTTCTTGCATAAACTGCTCGCATATTGCCACGTGTCCTGTTTAGTGAGTGGTCAGTAGATTGTATGTAGAGGGATTCTAGTAAAAGGCAGGAAGGTAGTGATTTTTCGGTGACGACTATTGGCGCTGATTTCCGGTCCATATGGTGTGGCCCGTGTCAGCAACGTGTTCGGCATATGCATTGGAAGCTGAGTGTCCTTTGGCCACGTCATTGTGGTGCTGTCTGAAACGCGGTTGGGAATTTCCGGATTCACCGATGCATGACGCCCCATAGGCTCCGCACGCTATGTTGTAAACAACTCCCGTGAAACGTGTCTGTTCGAAGTCGTCTTTTGAAGACAGGCCCTGAATTTGTTTGAAGGCATGCACACGCGCAATTTGAACGGTATAATATTCAAATATTCCTGCCAGCTAGTTGCGTATCGGGCGCACGTTTCATCCCCCCCCCCCCACCTTTTTTTTCTTTTTGCCGAGGCATTGTCTTTAGATGTCGGGACTCATCGGTGTACTTGTTTTATCGAGTGCTGACGGGGGTAACTGAACGTTGCTTCCGAGATCATTCCTTAATCTTTGCAATTCTACTTTCCGAGAATCCTCCCCTGAGCACAGTCGAAAAGCCTGATCGAACAAAGACGCTGTCACGGAGCGCTTGTCGCTCATGGGATGTTGCGAGTCGAAGTTGGGGTACCTGCATGCGTGCATAGCCTTTCTCTACACCGACGTATTGAGGCCGGTAGCTGCGCGCTCCACGAGGACGCCCAGGTACGCAATACGGCCATTGTCCTCCTCTTCCAACGGAAACTGAGTACTCGATTGAACGGAGCTTAGGCAATCAAGGAAAGGTAACACGTCACAGCTGCGCAAAACACCGAAACAGTCGTCTGCACGGCGTACGAATAACTCTGGCGGACGACCAAACGTAGTCATCAAAGCCCTGAACTTTATGGTTTGCAGATGTAACGCAGACAGAGGCGTCAATGGCTGTGCCGAAAACTTGCCTTTAAGTTTCTCGATTGAAGACGATGTAGTTGTTGCTCGAGCAGAATCTGAAGAGGCGGCAGAGGTCGTCCACTTCGATTGCGTCCTCGAGAGCAGAGAATAAGAATCGTTTTCTCGGACGTCCTTGCAGCACCGCACAGCAAAATCTACAGGCACCGACGTAAACACTGAATTGCACGTCGAAAGAAATCATGAGATCTTGTCATCAGTGGCAACGCCTTTGAAGTGTTCAACAAAGTGTGTCGAGTCCCTAACGTTCGTTGTTTTTTTTTTTGTTGTTGTTTTTTTTTTGTACAACCAGTGGACTCAGGATGCCATGTAAGTATTTGGACAGCCTGTGAAGGGACGAACGTGTGAAATCGGCAATAGGTCTGAGCGGCACTTCAGACTTGTGCACCTTGGGCGGCCCGTACACTGCGGAAGCCGAACCGTTGTAGCACAAAAGGTGGTAGTACAGCCTCCTCTTTCCCGGAGGGGGGGGGGGGGGGGGGGGGGGAGGGGTCAGGGGGGAGGAAGGCGAGACGAACCTGGAAACCTCAACCAGCAGCTTCTGTAGCTCACGTTACACCTTCCTGTTAGGATCCCGGTTTAGCTTTGCGTAGATCTCAACAAATCGAACTTATAATTGTCCCCGTTCAAAACTGCTGTGCCATTTCCTTTGTCGGCGGGAAGGACGATGATGGTGTCGTTCTGCTGGAGTCTTCTTACAGCGTGTCTTTCTTGCGGCGGCAACGCCGAAGATCTGCTGATCACCACACAAAAATCATGCGCAATCTCGTCAATACCCGCCGTGCTTGCTTAGTGGCTATGGTGTTGGGCTGCTAAGCACGAGGTCGCGGGATCGAATCCCGGCCACGGCGGCCGCATTTCGATGGGGGCGAAAACACCCGTGTACTTGGATGTTGGTGCACGTTAAAGAATCGCAGATGGTACAAATTTCCGAAGTCCCCCACTACGGCGTGCCTCATAATCAGACCGTGGTTTTGGCACGTAAAACTCCACGACTTAATTTTTAAGCTCGTCAATACTTGTAGGACGGCATTTTGTACTTTCGCTCCATTGTGAACAAGAGAGCCGTACAGCTCCTGAAACGTCATTTTTTTATCTTTCTTTTTTTTCTGCTTTTGGCGATTGTGCATTTTTTTCTAACGCTGTTCGCTCCTCGCCAGACGATGTTTCGTCGAACTCGTGACTGTGTGTTCTTTCCTTTACTCGAATATGTTGTATATACCCTTTGCCCATGTATGCACAACCCCAGCTGGGCTTCAGCGAGTAAGAGCAAAGCAAATAACATTTACTGTAAGCGTGAATCAATTATGCACCGCTTTTGGTCGAAGTACTATATGTGTTCTTATAAGAGCGTTTGCACGTGAATGCGTCATATTTCCAAGAAAGGGATGGCAATAACGGAGGGTGATAGAACTTAGAATGCGGAAAGCGTTTGTGACTATATATATATATTTTTTTGCCCCGTTTACTTGGGAAATTTTGTATTGTGTATTCAGAAAAAGAAAAAAAAAAGCTCTAGTGAATGACAGTCGACGAGGCGCAAGACGCACGAAGAAAAAATAACATTAATCTTCGCTTATGGAGCATACGAGCGTTCTTGGAGGAAGTGCGGAGCGGTGTCGCTGGTAGTCCTGCCATTACGCCCAGTGCTTAAAACGTTCGAGCTATAAAGGAATGGCCATAGAAACTCCCGCTCTCTCTCTCCTCTTTCTTCTAGCTCTCTCTCTCATCTTTGTGCTCTTCTTCTTCGAGTGTTTTATACCGTAGTTTGTTAAATGAACTCCCTTTCGTTATAGCGAAAAAATAAAACAAAATGCTCGTGTGCTCCTGCTTCGTGCAGCTGCACCACTTACACATCCTTCTGTTCTCGATGTGGCTGACGTTCAGTAGTGTGCTACCTTAAATGTACCACGTTTTAATATGCAACTCACGCGGCTACGAAATTTATTAACAACACGATTACTCTAAAAACAAAGTGCCAGGAGCTACTTTTGCGGCAGTAACGGCCATGTTACGTAACTAAAGGGACACATAACGACAACTACTGAATAATCGGCTTAGACAGATAACGTATTCTTCCAAAATTCTGTTCTGTTCTGCAATATGAACCTGGCAACGTTTAACGCTAGAACGTTATCTAGTGAGGCGAGTCCAGCAGTGCTATTGGAGGAATTATAGGGCAGTAAATGGGATATAATAGGGCTCAGTGAAGTTAGGAGGCCAAAAGAAGCATATACAGTGCTAAAAAGCGGGCACGTCCTGTGCTACCGGGGCTTAGCAGATTGACAAGAACTAGGAGTCGGATTCCTGATTAATAAGAACATAGCTGGTAACATACAGGAATTCTATAGCATTAACGAGAGGGTGGCATGTCTTGTGAAACTTAATAAGAGGTACAAAATGAAGGTTGTACAGGTCTACGCCCCTACATCTAGTCATGATGACCAGGAAGTCGAAAGCTTCTATGAAGACGTGGAATCGGCGATGGGTAAAGTCAAAACAAAATACAGTATACTGATGGGCGATTTCAATGCCAGGGTAGGCAAGAAGCAGGCCGGAGACAAGTCAGTGGGGGAATATGGCATAGGCTCTAGGAATAGCAGAGGAGAGTTATTAGTAGAGTTTGCAGAACAGAATAATATGCGGATAATGAATACCTTTTTCCGCAAGCGGGTTAGCCGAAAGTGGACGTGGAGGAGCCCGAATGGTGAGACTAGAAATGAAATCGACTTTATACTCTGCGCGAACCCTGGCATCATACAAGATGTAGACGTGCTCGGCAAGGTGCGCTGCAGTGACCATAGGATGGTAAGAACTCGAATTAGCCTTGACTTGAGGAGGGAACGGAAGAAACTGGTACATAAACCAATCAATGAGTTAGCGGTAAGAGGGAAACTAGAGGAATTCCGCATCAAGCCACAGAACAGGTATTCGGCTTTAACCCAGGAAGAGGACCATAGTATTGAAGCAATGAACGACAATCTTATGGGCATCATTAAGGAGTGCGCAATAGAAGTCGGTGGTAACGCCGTTAAACAGGAAACCAGTAAGCTATCGCAGGAGACGAAAGATCTGAACAAGAAACGCCAATGTATGAAAGCCTCTAACCCTACAGCTAGAATAGAACTGACAGAACTTTCTAAGTTAATCAACAAGCGTAAGACAGCGGACATAAGGAACTATAATATGGATAGAATTGAACAGGCTCTCAGGAACGGAGGAAGCCTAAAAGCAGTGAAGAAGAAACTAGGAATAGGCAAGAATCAGATGTGTGCGTTAAGAGACAAAGCCGGCAATATCGTTACTAATATGGATGAGATAGTTCAAGTGGCTGAAGAGTTTTATAGAGATTTATATAGTACCAGTAACACCCACGACGATAAGGTGAGAGAGAATAGTCTAGAGGAACTTGAAATCCCACAAGTAACACCGGAAGAGGTAAAGAACGCCTTGGGAGCTATGCAAAGGGGGAAGGCAGCTGGGGAGGATCAGGTAACAGCAGATTTGTTGAAGGATGGTGGGAACATTGTCCTAGAAAGGTTGGCCGCCCTATATACACAATGCCTCATGAACTCGAACGTACCGGAATCTTGGAAGAACGCTAACATAATCCTAATCCATAAGAAAGGGGACGCCAAAGACTTGAAAAATTATAGACCGATCAGCTTACTGTCCGTTGCCTACAAAGTATTTACTAAGGTAATCGCAAATAGAATCAGGAATACCTTAGACTTCTGTCAACCAAAGGACCAGGCAGGATTCCGTAAAGGCTACTCAACAATAGACCATATTCACACTATCAATCAGGTGATAGAGAAATGTGCGGAATATAACCAACCCTTATATATAGCCTTCATTGATTACGAAAAAGCATTTGATTCAGTCGAAACCTCAGCAGTCATGGAGGCACTACGGAATCAGGGTGTAGATGAGCCATATGTAAAGATACTGGAAGCTATCTATAGCGGTTCCACAGCCACCGTAATCCTCCACAAAGAAAGCAACAAAATCCCAATAAAGAAAGGCGTCAGACAGGGAGATACGATATCTCCAATGCTATTCACAGCATGTTTACAGGAGGTATTCAGAGACCTGGAGTGGGAAGAATTGGGGATAAAAGTTGATGGAGAATACCTTAGCAACTTGCGATTCACTGATGATATTGCCTTGCTTAGTAACTCAGGAGACCAATTGCAATGCATGCTCACTGACCTGGAGAGGCAAAGCAGAAGGGTGGGTCTGAAAATTAATCTACAGAAAACTAAAGTAATGTTTAACAGTCTCGGAAGAGAACAGCAGTTTACGATAGGTAGCGAGGCACTGGAAGTGGTAAGGGAATACATCTACTTAGGGCAGGTAGTGACCACGGATCCGGATCATGAGACTGAAATAACCAGAAGAATAAGAATGGGCTGGGGTGCGTTTGGCAGGCATTCTCAAATCATGAACAGCAGGTTGCCACTATCCCTCAAGAGGAAAGTGTATAACAGCTGTGTCTTACCAGTACTCACCTACGGGGCAGAAACCTGGAGGCTTACGAAAAGGGTTCTGCTGAAATTGAGGACGACGCAACGAGCCATGGAAAGAAGAATGATAGGTGTAACGTTAAGGGATAAGAAAAGAGCAGATTGGGTGAGGGAACAAACGCGGGTAAATGACATCTTAGTTGAAATCAAGAAAAAGAAATGGGCATGGGCTGGACATGTAATGAGGAGGGAAGATAACCGATGGTCATTAAGGGTTACGGACTGGATTCCAAGGGAAGGGAAGCGTAGTAGGGGGCGGCAGAAAGTTAGGTGGGCGGATGACATTAAGACGTTTGCAGGGACAACATGGCCACAATTAGTACATGACCGGGGTAGTTGGAGAAGTATGGGAGAGGCCTTTGACCTGCAGTGGGCGTAACCAGGCTGATGATGATGATGATGATGATGATGATGATGATATTTTTTATAAGAGAAAATGAAGGCCAGAGTTCCATTTCTCGAATTTCACGCGGAAATACCATCGCGTCGATATGTCATGTGTGACTTCACGGATTATTTGGAGTCAATGTGGCTCATTGAAAATTCCATAAACTCGCTAAGTGCCTCCCTCTGGCTCTTTTAAAATGCAACGCATAGTCCATCTTTACCGATAACACACGGCGCTCAGCGGCGATGTTATTGCCCTCAGACTTTATAGTGAACATCACGGCGACGGCGACGCCAGAAATGCGCCTGGAGTGTCCATATAGTTCCTGTCACAATGATCCTTTAAATGCGCTCGAGTAGAGAAGCTGCCAAACTCCATGACCTCATTGGGAGTTAATGTGGGAACTACGATAGTCGGCGTCGCCACCCATACCTCGTCCTTGCGTTTTTTTCTGCTTCACCAAGCCTTTTCTCGCAGTATAGGAGTGGCCTTGTTTTTTGTGTTGTGGGAGAGTAATTTAGTAATGCAGCTCCAAGTAGCCTTTTTTTTTTTTTTTTACTTCCCTTATTTAACTCCTTTCTCGGCTGACTTCTCGAATTTTTAAATTGTCCAACCTAATTGAATTAGTTCGGCCTGCTTGGTCACAGGCAGAGTGAACATTATATATATATATATATATATATATATAATAATACGTCGAACAACACTTATGGTGAAGGCGCGGGTAGTGTGTATATATATATATATATATATATATATATATATATATATATATATATATATATATATATATATATATATATATATATATATATATATACACTACCCGTGCCTTCACCATAAGTGTTGTTCGACTGCATGGTACGGTGTCCGTGGCGCACTTCACGTTTTACAGACTTATGAATGGTGACTACTAAAGGGTTCTTTTCATTCACCAGAGGGCGTTGCAGCTTATGGAATACCACAGGAGAAATGTCTTAAACAACCCGCAGTAAGCGTGGCGGACACGGGCTGCCTAGCACGCAAATACTTCTGACAAAAACTGTAGGTCTTCGGAAGCGCATGGAAGTAATTCGTTCAAACGCGAGTTCGGTATACTGCGTGTTCCGCAGGACTACCTATTCAAGCGGGGCGGCGCAGCAAAACTGAACAATCGCACCAGCAACGGCCGGGCGCAGTTCGTCGGCGTCGACACCGGCGGTGCCAGAGGCAGCGCGAACGGGTCGGCGGCTTCGGATGGCGTGGCCAAGGACAGCGGCCAGTCGGACCAGCGCTACAAGATGCACATCATTAAGTTCCGACTGGTGAATGGCAGCCACCCTGCCATCGCTGCGGCGGCCAGAAACCTGCAGGTATGTGCATGTATTTGCAACGAAAAAAAAAAAAAGAGGAACGAAGCAGCTGACACGGAATACACATAATGTCCGTGCGAATAACACGGCAAGGAATGCAGAGTCATCGGAATGGCATAGGCAAACGTTTCTGCATGAGATGGGCAACACGTTGACCAAGCTAATCCAAGTAAAAAAGGCGAATGCTTCTTTCGAAACAAACACTGACAATCGGTGCAACCTATTTGAAAATAGGCAGAAGAAGCGGAATTTCACCGAATTGAATGTTTAGAAACCCAGCTCGTTTGCAAGCATGTGGACTGCACAATATATTTCGTTCACCTTCATTTTTATTACTATATTTTTTTTGCGGAGGAGGTGGCGGGGGAGGGGGCGGTGTTGGCGCGTGTAGTAACATAGTTATAGCTGAGCGGGTTTACGGGCCAGCGGACGAACGGAGACGCCACAGCACATGAGCGGTACGCTGGTGGAGCGGACGGCTCGCTCGCTTGTCGCCGCTCCCCAGCGGAGCGCGCGGAGCGGACCAGCGTTTTTGCGAAACAAATATGGCGACAATCGTCTTCAAACGTGGCGCTGGCTCGTCTGCAGGCAAAATAGCGTCGGTGCTGTTTCACCACCGACTTATTTAATACTCGTAGCCCAATAGGAGGAGGCTTGGCTTATATTCTTTTCCCAGTAAGTCCAACCTTGTTCCACAGGTGAAGAAGCAAAGCGACCACTCGACCGACAGTAACTTCGACCCTGTTCGACAGGTGGCGCAGCAAAGCGCTCCGCTGTGCTCCTTGAGTAATAAGGAGCGATCCTTGAGTATTAAGACATGCCTAGAGCAGAGGTTTATAGTTACAGCTCAAGGTTTCCGGCTAGGTTGGGACGAAGCAATGGAACATATAAAAACAATGATGACAGAAAAATTTAAAGAACAAAGAAATGTTGCATGTACTTTATCAGACGAGGATAGACCTGTTAGTGCAGTGGCTATATTTGAACAACGAGAGTGGGAAAGGGCAGAAAAGAGGGTTCCTAGTAGCACGTCCACAGGTCCTGGTGGCATCCCAATTATGTTACTAAAGGCATTGGACCCGAAATCTAAGCAAACATTGAGAGGTAGTGAGCAAAACGATAACTGACGGTAAAGCCCCAAACGGGTGGAGACTAAGTAGGATGAGCATGACATATAAGGGAAAGGGGGGACGAAGCCGACATAATCAACTACCGTCCCATAACCGTGACCTCAGTGGTTCGCAGGATGGTGATGCAGATTATAAAAGACAGACGGCAGGCATGTGTAGAGAGCGAGGAGGCGCTAGGGAACTGCAAAATGGGTTCCTGAAACAGAGGAAGTTAGACGACAATTAGTTCTCATTGACACATATCGAAATAGCGGAAAAGGAACACAGGCCCTTACGGCTGGCGTTTCTGAATATCAAGAGAGCCTATGGCAGCGCAATCCAAGAGGTTTCTTGGAACATACTGGTCACATGAGATGTGAAAGATGGAGTAACTAATCCTTTAAAAGATATCCATAAAAGTAACAAGGTGTTTATAGAACGTTAAAAAAGAAAAGGTATCTGAACCTATAGAGATACAGCGGGGGCTCAGGCAAGGGTGCCATCTGTCACCTTTGTTGTTCAGGTTGTATCTACAAGGATCAGAGACCAAATTAGAGAGGAGCGGACTTGGCTTCAACCTTTCTTTTTTCAAGCAAGGAGAATGGATTGAACAGCCATAACCGGACTGATGTACGCGCATGACATAGTACTTACGGCTGATAAAATGGAAGATTTGTAGGGATTGATGGACATCTGCGGTAAAGGAGGAGATAGATTAAGTTTGAAGTTTAGTAACAAGAACTGGCAGTCATGATTTTCAATGATAATCAGGGAGGCGAGCATAGGATACAGAAGGTTACGCTGGATGTAACGAATAAGTACAAATATCTTGGCGTGTGCATAAGTAATGTGGCCGAGTACCAAACGGAACATGAAAAATATGTAACAACTAAAGGTAGCAGGAATGCAGCTGTGATGAAAAATAGGGCACTGTGGAATTACAATAGTTACGAAGTGGTGAGAGGGATTTGGAAAGGGGTAATGGTTCGTAGTCTGACTTTCGGCAATGCGGTCCTGTGCATAAGATTAGAGGTTCGAGCAAGGTTGGAAATTAAGCAACGAGGAGGACGTAGGCTTGCTTTGGGAGCACACGGAAATATACGAAATCAGGGGGTACAGGGTGTCATGGGATGTACATCATTCGAGGGCAGGGAACCAAGAGTCATCGATTAAGGAAAATGTTAAAGAAACAGAGATAGGTCTGTGGAAAATGGGGATGCAGACGAAATGAGCACTGGGACCATAAAAAATTTTCAAGCAGGAAATTACCAAAGAAAATATCTACGACAATTCCAGGGGAAGCTTTTCGTTGTTTGAGGCCAGGACGGGAGTATTGCGGACTAAGCCGTGCTGTGGGTGTCGAGAGGAGGAAGAAACGGCTGAACACCTGATACTTTTCTGTAAAGGGCTTCGCCCTACTGTTCAAAGCAACGGGACCTATTTTTTTTTTTTTTTCAAGATATTGAGTTTTAGGGACAGTGAAGGCAAAATAGTCTTTAAGCGGGTAGAAATAACCAAACAGAGGTTACCTGATCGGTTGCTAAAATCAAGGCAAGGGTGAAATTTCGCCCTCCACTAAGTACAAAGTATATTGCTAGTCACGGATAGGTGGCGTGTGCCGCCGCCCTACTTAAAGTGTTCAGCCTTATCCATCCATCCATCCCATCCATCCATCCATCCATCCATCCATCCATCCATCCATCCATCCATCCATCCATCCATCCATCCACCCACCCACCCACCCCTGACCGAACTAGGGATCGCCGAGTTTTTTTAGAGCTTCGTTTCGCGCGGCGCTCCGCTGCCTCTCTCCGCTCGCCCGCTCGTACCGCTGGTCCGTAAACCCGTTCAGCTATAACTCTAATTAGGGATGCGGTTCACACGAAGCGGGTACATTCCCAACACGTGTGTACAACGTTTAGGATGCCGCCCGCCGACCTAACAGATGGTCTGGCCAGATCTGCGCTCAGTGTTAAGATTATGAATGATTGCGTGATTAGGGAGAGTGAGCGTTTGAGATTACTGAGCATGAAATGCACACGCGAG
Source organism: Dermacentor andersoni (assembly GCF_023375885.2). NCBI lineage: Eukaryota > Metazoa > Arthropoda > Arachnida > Ixodida > Ixodidae > Dermacentor > Dermacentor andersoni. The sequence continues at coordinate 105,510,818 of NC_092815.1, forward strand.
AAGAGGTATGTGTGGGAGTCGGGAAGAGGCGCATGCGGTCTTCGCGGGACTCCTTGAGTCGAGTGCGTCGTTACTTGCGGCACTCAGCTCAACAAGCTTTAGACGAATGGGCCATTTATGAGCGCCCTGAGCGCCTCAGTATGCCGTCGACGTATGCTATGGCCAAGCTAATGGAGAGTATTTATTTTTTTATTTACTCATTTGCCCTATGGGCTGGTACGGGCAATTACATAGGCGTGGGATGGACTACAAGTGAACCGAACATAACACAATGAACATCGGTAAGTGTAAAAAAAAAATGTGTGAGTAAAGATATAGTCAAGTAAAAAGTTAGAATAATACAACTAGCGTTATACACATCAAATTGTACCGTGCGCATTATAGCACCATGCTGAATTATAGAAGCTTTACACACATTAAGGCAAAAACAGTGAAAAAAGAAAGTTTAGTCAGGAAAAAGTTTCAGCACATGGTCACTATCATTGATTGGTTATCCATCTCTGCAGTGGCGATTGATTTTACTACAACAGCCGTTGAAGGTCCACTCACCTCCTTTCGCGACACTAGAAGTTGAGAAGCGTCGTCGGGGATCGATCTAGAGTAAGAAATTTTCAAAGAGTTTAGCGTAGCAGCAGAGATAGAAGCAATTAAAATGTTGCAAGGGATGGTACGTGCGAGCAGGTGAGCCCACGTTTGCACTTTGACATTTATCCTCTTCAATCATCACCACCTTGAACACTAATATTGTCAAGTGATTTTTGAAAGTTGTCCGCGCCTATTGATTTTGCCACCAAAGAGAATTCGCGCGGAATTCGTCGAAATTTTTTTTCTTCGCGTACGTGACATATAACGGCAGCTCCGCCGCAAGGTTGTGACGCAACGCGCAGCCATTTGTTGACGAGAGGCAGAATATTCTAGTCCACGTGCTCTGACGTCATCGTGGCCACAATAATGCTGTACTTCCAGCGCGGTGAAAGTTGCCTGTTATCTCGATGCATGTCCATCAGCGTGCTGTGAACTGTGAATAGGACGACGCTACGGCGTGAGCAATGTCACGTGAATGCTCCCTATGCAGTGACAGAGCCTTGTTCAGTCACAGCATTGGTGAGACGTACAGCCGAGACGACCGCAAAGGTTTTCGGAGCGCTTGATTTGCGAGAAATTCCTCATTCCTCACTTTTCCTGGAATTTAAGCAAGCGTTGTGGTGGTCGCACGGAGGAGTATCCACCACGTTTCGAGTCGAGGGAGGAAGCATTGGCTGCAACGACGACGACGACGACGACGACGTTTTCTCACTCGGCACGTGTATTCCGAAAGCTTTTGCGGTGGGGGCATAATCGAAAGTATTGTAAAAGTAGTCCCGTTGTTGTATAAAAGCATGGGCGAATAGCCACGGGTTGATTCGTTCCTTAATTACACTATCATTACAAGGGCTATGCAGCTTTCCTGTTGTCATAATCTTTCAGCATCCCAGCAGGTGACATTGTTGCTACAGCCCGGCGTGGTTGCCTAGTGGCTATAGTGTTGGGCTGCTAAGCACGGCGTCGCGGGATCGAATCCCGGCCACGGCGACCACATTTCGATGGAGGCGAAAACGCCCGTGTACTTAAATTTACGTGCACATTAAGGAACTCAGGTGGTCCAAATTTCCGGAGTCCCCCACTACGGCGTGCTTCATAATCAGATCGCGGTTTTGTCACGTAAGGGGCTATAATTTTTTTTAATTGTTACTACCATGCACACGATCGAGCACACGCACTGCGGTAGCAGTGCGTGTGCTCGATCGTGTGCATGGTAGTAACAATTAAAAAAAATTGCACACGCACTGCGGTAGCAGTGCGTGTGCCCGTATTCTGCAAGTGTGCGCACTGTGCAGTGCATATTCTGCAAGTGTCCATCTATAGTGGACTGTCCATTTCGGCTACCGCTGATTGGCTGGAGCAGTATACAAGCGAGGAGGAGGCAGGCTAGGGGGCGCCTGTCTCGTTCTCACTCATACCCCGGCCCAGACAATCAGCACTTTAGCAGTAGTGGAGATGGACTGGGCACCATACAGAATGACCCCTCCCCCAGATGTACTGTGGACAGAGTAAGCAGCGAACGTAACAACGAATAGTCGCATCACTTGTGCACCGCTTCCTAATGTTTTCCCCCTCCTTCGACCTTGAAGGCATTGACGATGCACAAGAAGGGCGACTACGCGCCTCAGGAGCCGAGCCACAGAGAGCAGCACCACGCGAACGGCAGCAGCGGCGACAACGCCACGCTCGTCGCGCGACAGTGGAGCGGCCGGTCCGGCGTCGGGTACAGGACGGCTCACCCGACGCACGTCACCACCGCTCGCACGGATCCCACGGCTGCGCCGCCGCGGAGGGCTGCTGCTGTGGCCGCGGACAACTGTGAGCAGCCCGAGACGACTAAAAGAACCACCACGAGACGCACGACGACAAGGACGACAACAACAACGACGACAACCAAACGGACCACGACGACGCCGAAGCCGACTACGACCACCACCAGGAGGACGACGACGTGCCCACCGACCACGGTGGCCGGTGAGCTACAGCGTTCCTATTCGCTCGTATGGGGGCAGCACTTTCCGCGCTCCTGGGCGAGGCGTCGAACGGCTCACGTCGTTATCTCGATCGTCGCCTGATCGACACGAGTAACGACTTGTAGTTCGTTCATTCCTCGTACAACCGAGGGGAGGTAGAGGGGCTGCATTCGCGTAGCCTGACGAAGTGCAAATGCCGCTTGGACAGTTCTGCATCGGTATACATCGTATAACATCGCCGTTTACAGCTGTCATCAATCAAAAGAAAGCGCAGGTGAAACAAATTGCACTTAAAACATCGATAACACGCTGCAATCACTTTCCCGTGCGAACGAAACATGAAAATTTTATGCTAACACGCATTTAGATAGTATACTTTACACTCTTATAAAAAATGTAGAAAAAGAAACGAGTAGGTCATTTATATGCTGTCATATTTGACAGGTGAATAAAAAGGTAACAGAAATTAGGAACTGTGTAATAATTAAAATTAATATAATTTATATCACCTTCATCTCACAACGCATATACATTCTCTAACGAAAATTTATTTCGAATGTTTTTTTAAAGATACCTCTATTACTGTCAAATTCCATGAAGATGTCCACTCATTGAGACATTTCAGCATTCAAATTTCATGTTTACTCCTCCAAACTTTCCAAACCTATTCTTTATGGCTCACGTCTTCGGCCTCACTTGCTCCTTATGTAAATTAAATCAATTAATTAATTAATTAATAGTTCATTTATTTACATTACCTGCAATGCCAACAGATGCCTTAGTGTAACAGCTTTCAAAATACAGGGAATACATAATAAAATGCACATTGATAACAGTTCATTCAGACTTACGAAGAGAACAATAAAAAAATAGCTAATATTAACAATATAGGTGACAAATTTTCACGAAAAGTTAAATATCAGTGATAAAGACAGAAAAGAAAAACAAGTAACCACGCTTAACGCTGACCAGGTTGACTAAAAGAAAGTTTTGAAGCGATTGGAAGAAAATTTAGGGGAGGCCCAGTCACTTTCCTGGGGTAGCTTATTCCATAGGGGGGGGGGGGGGGAGAGGGGACGCGCATTTAATAAGTTGTTCCTGCATGCAAACTGCTATGCCTCTAAAGGTGTGAGGGGTATTAAATAAATAAATAAATAAATAAATACACCATCGTACCTTCAAGCAGTACGGGAAGATCGGCAGAGTTCTCACGTTTTGGCGGGAACAGAACAATTCTGCGACACGATTCGTGCTTTCCTGCAGCGCGAAGTTTGGAGTCACCCACGCCTTACCGGCTGACCGTGCAACGCCAAACGCCCCTTAGCACTGTCAACTATTTGGCTTCGAAGCGGGGGCATCCTTAAGAATCACTGCAAGATTATGGTATTCAGTGCTATATAGCTGAGAAGAAAACATTCTGAAGGGAATTCAGAGGGGAAAAAATATTACTTGTCAAAAACAAATGCTTACACATTTTTTTCGTTGTTGTTATTGCTTAATTGATGACAAGTCATGGCTACGTTCTCACAGGGATTTAGAGGAAATAACTTATTAGTTGTCAAAGCGTTTACAGAATACTTTCGCTATCGCTTATTTGACGACTAGTCATGGCTTTTCGATTCGTAATCTTACAACTCCTGTTGCTTCCGTAACGTGCGAATCCAAGCAAGATGAGGTTCTTATGAAACACGCCGAATATCCCGTTATACCTTGTTTTCTTTTTTTTTATATATGGAACAGCTTAAACCAACCGTGTTTACGATAGACTCGTCTAAGGGCCGCACCTCGTCAATATTGCTAAAGAAACGTGCGGCCCTTACAGGAGTGTACAGATACGTGCACATGTGCGCCGCCTAATTTCGTTTCCAGTGGTTGGCTGCGAGCGAGAGCCGCCCACGACGAAGTCGACCACCACGACGACCACGACGACTACAACTCCAAAGCCATATCTGCACGGCCATCCGTACGTGGTCATAAAACTGCACGAAGTGAAGGGAACCCCTCGCGTGCGGGTGGATCGCATCTCGCCGTTGCCGCCATACCTGCGGCAGCTGCTAGTCAACGGCACGAGCCCAGAGAAAGCGCAGCTGGCACGGAACATCTCCTCCTATCTGCCAGATTACCGGTACGGTCTTCTTTTAGAGCTTTCTTTGGCTCTTCTCGCCGCCTTACTGTTTGTCAGTTTATGACCAACCTGAGGCACTAGGCACCGTTAGTTGCCGCTGGAAATAAATAAATTTCGACAGAGACACTCAAGACTGCTTACGTGTGAGAACGAGAAAGCATTAGAGTCCCTTTAATGAAAGGTTTTCGCTTGGTGTTTTCTACGTGCATCGAAGTTCTTTCTGATGATTCGGTGTGTGTGTTTGCGCATATATTGGCCACAGACAGGCTCATTTTATACACTCGTGACGTGGCGTCGACTTAGGACAGGTAGTGACTGCGGATCCGGGTCATGAGACTGAAATAATCAGAAGAATAAGAATGGGCTGGGGTGCGTTTGGCAGGCATTCTCAGATCATGAACAGCAGGTTGCCATGATCCCTCAAGAGAAAAGTGTATAACAGCTGCGTCTTACCAGTACTCAGGTACGGGGCAAAAACCTGGAGGTTTGCTAAAAGGGTTCTACTTAAATCGAGGACGACCCAACGAGCTATGTATGGAAAGAAGAATGATAGGTGTACGTTAAGGGATAAGAAAAGAGCAGATTGGGTGAGGGAACAAACGCGAGTTAATGACATCTTAGTTGAAATCAAGAAAAAGAAATGGGCATTGGCAGGACATGTAATGAGGAGGGAAGATAACCGATGGTCATTAAGGGTTACGAACTGGATTCCAAGGGAAGGGAAGCGTAGCAGGGGACGGCAGAAAGTTAGGTGGGCGGATGAGGTTAAGAAGTTTGCAGGGACAACATGGCCACCATTAGAACATGACCGGGGTAGTTGGGGAAGTGTGGGAGAGGCCTTTGCCCTGCAGTGGGCGTAACCAGGCTGATGATGATGATGACGTGGCGTCGAGAGTTCATCGCAGTAGAAACAGCACCGATGAAATCCCAAGAGCAAGTGACGCGCGGGAGGCAGCGCGCTCATTTTATACGCTTAAGTAGTGACGCTACCTCCTCCCCATCGGGTGCGCGGTCACGTGCCAAATGACGCACGCACTAGGCCACGCCTCTGGTCAGCCAGAGCAGCCACGGCGTCAGGTAAGCGTGCTCGTTTTGCACCCCGGAGGCTCGGTTTCGGTTCCCCTCCCAGACCGAGATACACCAAATTTTCTTTTCAGTACTATTAATTTACTTTGTTTACAGGAACCTCGCTGATAAATTTGACGTCGATCGGAGCATTTTTTTGACGTGTTCTTGCTCTTCGTGCCGTCGGCTATTTTGGTACCATCGGACGATCAGGCCGACTACGCCCACTGATTTTCGCGTTATGGGGCATATAATATTTTCGCGTTAAAAAAATAAATAAATAAAAACGCCCGACCGTCGGTTTCGAGCCCTGGCCCCTCAGCACAGAAGCTCGAACCAGTGGACCACGGACGCGGGCGGATTAAACTCGAGCAAGCAAGGGCTGGGCGCGCTTAACGCGCCAAACGCGTCGTATATAGCAACAACTTAGTATTTAAAAGTTCGTGGTCCCATCTTCTAGATGACGATGAAAAGAAAAAAAAGTAATGTTATGGGACGAGTTCGTCCCCGAAATTCGCTGCGCTCCGTTTTAAAAACTACCACTTCCTCTGCAAGGCCCACCATGGCGCCTGCGGTTCGTCACTGAAATCTGCAACGCGTCTCTTATCGTAACACGCCAAGCTATCGCTTATATACAAGACATCAACCCAAGGCTGGATTCTCTCGGGATTTTATTGTTTTTTAGTTCCTCCCACAATTCGGGTGAACCGCTGCGATGTAAGAAGACTGGCTATAGCAGTGGGGCTTAGTTTTCATGCGGTAACTCGTTGCTATAAGCACCGTGCCACGGGTTCAATCTCCAGCCGCCATGAAACGAATTACGACTCGGGAAGGAACTTGGAAAAAAACGCGAAAAAAAGCCATTGGGAGATAGAGCTATACAGTTTCGTTGTAAAAACGCCCTTGTGTTTAGATCTAGATGCTCGGTGAAGAAAGCCCAACTGGTCAAAATAATGTGTGCCCTCCAGCATGCATGGCGTCTGTCGACGAGGTCTGTCCCAAAAGTTCATGTAGTGAGTCAGCGAAAATGAGGGCGAGGGCTTAGCGGCTCCGTTCTGTCGCTTTCCTCACTCGAAAGGATCCAGTTGACCTCTAGTACGAGCCGAACAGCTGCATGACAAGGCAGAATTTTATTCACTCGCTTTTTGTGCGGCCAGTTTTTAGCCTTTGTCGAAACGGAGGTGGACGAACAGACGGAACAAAGGAGAAAATGTCAAATTTCTCGTCAAATTTATATTGATCAATGGAAGAAAAGAAGGAATCAGTGAATTTTGTCCAGCGGGGAGTGTTTAGAAATTGACCGCGTTGATGTATCTGAAAGTTCGTCAAAAAGAGAGACAAATCAGGAGGTATTCTGGAAAAAAAGATTGTTTGAGAGGGGAGGCGAGTCTCAGAACAAAAAATTCTTTGGGATATGGCGCTGAAAACTTGCACACGTGTGTAATGTTACATGCTTATATTGAATATGCAGTCCATTTTTGTTTATCTCAGCTGGTTCTAAATTTATGCGAGCTTCCTTTTCGCAAAGATTTGCAAAATATCAGCTCCTGAAATTTCGCTAAACAGGGCACCAATGGCTTCTGTCTGTATGACTCAAGGAATGCAGTAAGACCGATCTTACTGCTCTACCTTACCTAGAACAAGGATTGCTATACTTCAAAGTTAAAGTGACGGGAAAAACACTTCCCGAGTTCCAAATTCAGTACCTCGCAATTAAGCGATTTCTAACGTGCAGATATTTCGCAAATCTTTGCGGTAGATAATTAAATAAAGCTTGCATAAGATTTTAGCCGAAGGAGGTAAACGAAAAAAAAAAGGACCTTATGTTCGAAATAAACAGATTACATTACATTCATGTACTTTTCAACAGTATACCTCGAAGTGCCTCGATACCCCTGGCTACGCCTTCGCACACGCTCACACTTAAGCTTTGTTATGACTAAATGCGGGTATTAAGATGTTTTCTTTTTTTACTAGAGAGCAAAGCCCTTTAAACTTCGCAAAGTAGCGCCACGCTTCGAAGAATGCCGCCTCCTCCTCGCGCGCTCTGGCCGAGGCCGACGCCGCGTCGCTATTGGCTTAATAGCATCACGTGGGCCCTCGCGCCGTGCTTTAGCGCCATTTTTCCTCGAGAAGTGTCTGTCTACGGAGTGGCGAGGAGCGCATGTTGGCGCCGTTGCTGCGCTCGAGCGGTGTAGGCGGCGCCACGGTTGACGAAGGAGCGTGAAAGAGAGGAGAAACGAGGAGGAGGGAAGGCGGAAGAGGAGAGTGTCGCTACTTTACGAAGTTTAAAAGGGGTTTTACTAGAGAGTGGAGTTACTGTATATGCTAGCAAAGGTAGCATATACAGTAACTCTACTAGAGAGTACCGCGCCGTCACCTGTCGGCCATTTCTTTCGTTGTGAGGGCTGTTCGCTGTATTCGCCCAGCATCTGGATGCGCGGAGGCTCGTCCGAAGCGGCGGGTGACGTTGCGATTGGCGGCGCATCGGGATCCCAGCTCAAAAGCAAGAAGCAGCGGCAACAACAGCAGCGTTCTCGTTCACGTCGAGTGCCGGCGTACGCGGCCGAGACGGCGGCGCTCAAGCGCGAGGTGGCGGGCAACCTGATGCGCGTGCTGCGGACCATCCGGGCGCTGGACGCCATCGCCCAGAAGCCGCAGCAGGACGAGCAGCAGCTGGAGGAGGCGGTCCAGGAACAGGAAGAGGAGCCCGAGCCCCAACAGCAGGATACTTTAGAACTGGTGGCGCCCGACACGGCTGGGCAGATTGACCAACTCCTCAGGCGCCGGGACAAGTCGCAAGGGCTCAGGTAAACGCCACGTCGAACGTCCACACTTGGAACACGACGAAAAGAGAGAGAGGGAGGGAGAATCCGGAAACTTACACAGAATTATAAGAAACCGCAGATTTTAGGCAGCGAATCTCTTCTTCGCACATTATTGTCATCGGGCCTTGGATCTTTTCCGGCTTTATTTTTTTTCTAGAACCTTTTACTGTAATCGCAGTGACAACGGCGAGCTGCGACTTGGTGGCCGTCTGACGTTGTAGCGTGGGTGTGAGAATTAAACGAGAGCACGCGCAAATCGCTCCTAAGAAGGCACGGATCTCCGAGATCACTGTTGCGAAGCAACTATATAGCCACCTTGAGAGCATGCGTGCCACGCGCTGTACGCGGAGATTTCGGGAGCTATGTCGCAGCTCCATATAAGAGTTTCTGTGGCGTTTTATGAGCCGCTGTGTTCGTTTCTCGATGAAATACTCTCGTCCAACGTGACAATACCAATTTAAAATTTATTGCGGACGATGCAATTAAACACGACGAATTCGTGCATGCAAACCAGGTCCTCGGTTCTTGACGCAAGCGAAGTTTTCGAGTGCGTGGCTAAAGCTTCAAGTGGATTCTGGAAGTTGGCACGACGCTCCGTGATAAGCGACGACATTAGTAAAAACTTTGAACAGGGTCAGAGAGCAAGAAATTAAGCGGAAGCTAGAATTTTATGCCAGCCGAATAAAAGAAGCGCATTGTGGTGTCGTCTCCCTTCTGTCCTTGTTTGCTGGCGTTAAATATGCTTTCCAAGTCATTTTACCAACACGTCCAGCAAAAGGCAATGCTGAATAAAAGTGGTCGTCGCGCTTCGCATGTTGCTCAGTGGATATGTGGCGTGGCGGAGCTGAGAATAAGGTCAGGGGTTTCCAATGGCATCGGAATACAAAAAAAAAGCTCATGTACTACGTAAGTGAATTGGCTGCCCGCTTCAAAATTCGCGTAAGAACGCGTGAAGTGCAGGCAGCAAACACGCTCAGCACTCTGCACGAGCCCAACGCTCTTCGAGTTTCAGTTCTTTTGTGCTGTTTTGGCACGCATAGTTTTGGTGACGCGCCGCCGCGCGCGCACGTCGCGTGTCCGACACTGCGCGGACTCGTCCTTCAGTATCTGCTGACAAAGTTTGGCACGCCGCGGTCGGACTCCGGCTTCCGCAGGTCGCGGAAAAAGTGGACCACCGAGTATCCGGACGAGCTGAAGGAGAACCAGGCCGAGGAGGGTGACCTGCACCAGTTCAGTATCCTGCTGAAGAAGGCGCTCGACGAGCTTAGCGTCTCGCCTGGCGCCAAGGCCAGGACGACGACGACCAAGTCCCGCAAAGCCGCCGCCGTCTACAGATAGCGGCCCGGCCTCGGAGATGCGCGCGCGCGCTGCGACATCGCCACCTATGGGCGGGTTCTTGTTTCATGGGGACATAGTCTCATTTTGTATGTCGTGCCATTCGTGTATGTCGCGCTGATGCCACAGCGCCATGTGATCGGTGTCACGATGTCGTGGGAATAGCCTGTTCGCATACTGCTGCGTGTAGAAGTAGCCGAGTATAGACTGCGTCGGCTGTTTTGAGTGGCGGGTATGACCGAGCTGGCTGGTGGTTGTTTATCCTGCCCTCAGGCGGGGCGCAGCCTGAAGAGAAGTGAAGAGGATTCCACCTTTGCAGCCAGAACATCACGGCCATTGGAACTCGATCGACTACCTTGCATTGTTCACAGTGTGATACAGCTCGTCGGTGCATTGCAAGTGTCATGCATGTGTAACTGTGAAAATGTCAGATAACGCCATAACGCAACTACACTGTTTATGTGCATGTATAGCGTCCCTTGCTTGGTGTCAACCAACGTACACTTGATGCTTCAACGCAGTAAGAGGAACGAAAGCCCGAGGTACCTTCCAAAATAAAAGTCTCCTGCCTGAATCCGAGTTGCATTTATAGCCCCGATTAGAGACTCTCGCGCTCATTTGCAACATCGCCCTGGGTCCTGCGAATGTACTTACGAAATTTTGTTCTTCGGGAGCAGCTTTCTGAGCAACATTATGTGCCTCAACCGAACTTCTTCCGTTGAGGCCATCATTCTGACTAAATTCGCAAATCGCTTTGCAGTCGGTGCGCTTCCCGGTTGAAGAGGCGGTGAATTTTAACAAAATGCAGAGCGGAATTTAAGTATTGGCGGGACAAAATTGTTTTGCGCATACCGCCAAAGCCAACGCCGTCTGTTGTTCAGTACGGGACAGCTAGCATACGGCGTTTGATCTTGAGTGTTCATAGCAAGACGTGCACGAACTCTCTCTCGAATCGGCTTATACTGCTTCGCAATAGGTAAGAACTAACTTTGTCGAACAGTTTCAATGGCTAGACACCACGTGCACGCATACTCTGGGTGGACGCTACAACTGGCGTGCGCAAATTGAAAAGCGCTATGTGAACGAACGTCTTGTCACCGTTATCACTCTGCACGTTCTTCCAGGCCAGAGCGTCGCCTGGGCAGTCTCTGGCTTCGGAGCACGCCTCCTATGATGTAGATTCCACCACAGTACAACATTATCGTGAAACAAAGTATACTTTGAGACGTTAACAGTCACCATTAGGTCCCAATTTGAAATGTGTTACGATGGAATTAATTCAATGGGGGGTTAACTACAAATGTTAGTCTTAGTAGGAAAACATCTTGTAGGGGTTCTCGAAAACAAGATTGCCGAATAGATTCGAATATGAATATTCGAGAAAAATGACCCCATATCAGGTCGAACAGAAAACTGAATACGTTCTCTTCTCTAAAGCAACATCATATACGAACGCGAAGTCCGTTAGGTGAAAATAAGTAATTATTATTGTTATATTGCGTGCGTTTGGTCAATGTATATAATAATAATAATAATAATAATAATAATAATAATATTTATTGTTGCCATCTTACAATAATCGTACATCAGAAAGCAGGCCCGTCAAAGCCAAGGAAGTGGCTTGCGTGACTTGGCCCATTTAAACCATTTATTATTATAAACATTTATAATAATAATAATAATAATAATAATAATAATAATAATAATAATAATAATAATAAATAATTGACACATCCAAAAGCAAAACAAAGAAATGGGCCTGTCTAAGTCCACGAGGACTTGTGCGACTAGGCCCGGCAGAGTCGGTACAGCGATGTGGTTACATATTTACATAACAGGTGCAAAGGTAGGCATTACGTAATAACACATTTTTTTTTCGAACTTTCAGAAGAATGGTTGGTAGTATTACCCTTTAACAATGACATAGTAAACAGACACACACAAAAATAAATTATTATTATTATTATTATTATTATTAATTGACCACACGCATGCGATACCATTCACGATTAAACGTACAAATAACTGGAGAAATTGTAAATGATAAACAGGTGTGTTCAATTATCTGGAGCATCACGACGATAGTAACAAAACAAGGAAACAACATGTTAATTACTAGATGCACGCACAGTGTTGTGTTCGCTGAAGAAAAGGGCATACTACAGCAACACGCATTGTTTTTAAATGGTGCAAGCATGGTACGTGAGAGTGGTGAAACGTTGAATCACCACAAATTCATATATAGGCTTCCTAAAAGCGAGTCATTCTTATTTTATGAATGAAAATTATGGAGCAGAAGTTATTTGCCTCGTGCGGTTGCTCAGGAAGTGGTGCCCCTGCATAGCAACCTTAGTTTTCCTGCCTGTCCTGCAACGGAATCGTTCGAAACACTCCTGGCATTCATCATTTTGGCTTCCTCAAGACTGCAATCAGTTTTCCATCCATTACATATTAGAAAGTAACGAATGTTCGACAACTTCATGTAGCGAATTCTCGAGTAAAAAATATAGGGGTGTGCGAAATTCGAAATTTTCGACAGCTTCGTGTAGCGAATCCTTGATTAGAATACAAATCCAATAGCAGGGGCTATCCGATTCATAGTCGAAATTTCGAATTTCGTGCACCCCTTTATTTCGTTAAGCGCTTTAACTTCACCACATCGCAAGAAGTTATTGAGGCATAGCAGAACGCCGGGAGCTGATGTCACGAAACGTAATATTGCCAGAGTTCTTGATAGCTTAAAATGAATGTTGACATTTGATTACTAGAATGTATTGGAATGAGTGTCATGCAGAACCTTTGATGGTTAATGTAATGGGCCCCTTACCAAAGTACAATACTTGATTTATCATTGTGCACAGTACCCGATTCCCAAAATGCGGCGGACTCCACCTAGCTGAAATGCCATGACATTTAAGTGAGGTTACTGGGTTGTTTTATTTTCGAGCATTCCTTCCCCTCAGATATAATGTACGTAGGCAAGAAAGCGTGCGCCGCTGAAAGGCCAGGTTGGTACGTTTCTACGAAGTCTATTGCAGTCGCCACTTCGTTATAAACTTTGCTGCAATGCAAGAAATTATTGAGGCAAAGTAGATTAACGGTCACAAGGCAACCTCGTGGAAGTTTTCTCTGCGTCCGATTTTCCCACAACAAAATTGAAGCTCGTGCCGTCATCTGAATCCTACAATACTTATGGAATGAGTGCTTCCTCGAAAATCTTTGAACACTAAGTTTAAGATAACTGTAAACGTCAATCTGTTTATGTTGCCATTGAAACAATGTTCTAACTTTACCGCAGTGCAAACACTTACCGAGGCAGAGCACGCTTTACAGGGCCCATAGATTCGTTCAGGTTGGTGGCGCCACCTCTCCTGCAATTGAGAAGCTAGCGTTGACTTTCACGGCCGGACTGGAGCATGCAGCGAGCGAGCGCGTTTTTCAGTCCGGCTAGTGGATGCAGCCGTGGGGCTTCACCCTCTATGAAGTACTGCCATGCGTCTTCAGGTTAGCATGGATATACTACGATCAGCCTTCGATACACTGGGTGTCTCTGCGAAGCCTTTAAACAATTTTTAAAAATCGCATGTCGCAGTCAGCGCAATTCTAATCCTCGAACTGCTCTTCACGCTGAGGCGGATATTACTTGCACGATAAATTGAAATGCATAATCGACTAATTAACAAAACCTTACTTATTATGTTTTTATCTAATTACTTTAATGCGCATATTGCAGGTGACAAATTGTAGCCAGTGAGACTGTAAGGTATATCTACTTAAAGATAATTATATTGGTTACACTATTTTCGAGATATGCGCCATTAAAATTGCGGTAAAAGCCTACTGTCGCTCCACTTCTTTCCCAAAACGTCGTTTTAAGCATTGAAGCGCAAGAGTAACTGGACCGCGAATGTATTTCTTCGCAAATATCGGGAAATAATATCTCGAAACTTGTGTCCCCCTGAGAATTCTTTCCAAGTCGATCCGCCTTCCGAACGCCTCGGCTACAATTTGTAAATTGCAATATGTTCCGTGTGGTAACTAATTAAAAACTTTATTGATGCATTTTTGTTAATTCATCAATTATTCATTTCGACCATCGGTTTGTCGCGCCGTCGTACGCAGAAGTAGCAAAAGGAGTTGAGCAGCTGGAAGCTTGGTCAGAAAAATCGATGGAACAAATAGTAAACAAACTCGTTGAGAAATGTACAGACAAATTTTGGCTCTGCTGATAGTGTCGTCGGCGAGTTAAAGGGCAGAAGTTGAGGACCTCTCCTCGACTGTGCGGCTGCTCACATCTTTAGTGGAAGCTAGTCCTTAGGGCAGATAATACTTGTCTTAAGACCACCAACGAGGAACTCAAGCCTGGAAATGAAATATTGACGAAACGAGTCGCAGAGCTCGAGAAGCATTCCGGGCAGAATTATGTCGAGCTTGAGATGATTCCTTGCAGCCAGGGTGAGGATTGTGTAGTAATTGTCGAAACTCTGAGTGCAGCGATAAACTGCCCCGTCCTCGACAATGACATTGATGTCGTGCACGGCGCACGGACTAAGGCAGGCCCGAACAACAACAACAACAACAACAACAACAACAAATCCTTGCTATGTTCCACTCTCGTGCTAAGAAGCAAGGAAAAGCACGCGTGGGCACCAGGGAGCTCGGAGTTTATAGTTTACAGAATTTCCCAATTTATGCTGACGAACATCTAACTCACGAAAACAAGCAGCTGTTTGCTAAAGCTCTCTCACTCAAAAAGGAAAACGCCTGGCAGCATCTGTGGACAGACAACTGCCAGATCAAAGGAAGAATAAAGAAAATGAGAGCCGTGTCCCGCGTATAACTTCGGAGGCCGATCTGTCTATCTTCCGTTGATCGGTCTGTCTTTCGTTAGATAGGAACTACTTATAAGTACCCTAGCCTACTTCCGCCATGAATTATTACTTTTCTTCTCGACATCTCAAAACATTTATCTCCGAAAGTTGTATGTCGGCTATCCATCTTAATTTCTTTTTTAACGTAGGTAGGACATTAGACAGTATAAGAGCAAGAGCTTGGTGGCGCAACCCACCGCTCCGTTCCAAAGGGGACGCTCATAACATCCATCCATCCATCCGGCCTCGAGCTCCGCTGTCCGAATTTCAATACTGGCCATCAGTCAGAATTTAACGGCACATTACGCAATACGCTCCGTGCATTTCGGCGAGCGAAGCCAAGACGTTTAATGAATACGTAGACGTGTCTCCCCGCACTGCTCCTGGCGACAGCGCAAAGGTACAAAGGCTCTCGAAACCTGATTTCTACGCCTTCTATATAACGGCAACCGGTCTTTGCTTAAAGAGCGCTTCCGAATCTTATCTCGCATCGGCCCGTTGGTCTAGTGGTATGATTCTCGCTTTGGGTGCGAGAGGTCCCGGGTTCAAATCCCGGACGGGCCCTTCCTTTTGACGCGTTGTTTCTTGTTTACTTGCGGTGCACGAAATTAATTTCACGATAGTGAGGGATAAGTAACATTATCGAACGAAAGGCAGATACGTCAAGAGTAAGAAAAAACTAGGGGTGGGAGAAAAATCCAAGTTTCGAACATGAGTACTTAGTGTGAAATATTCGAAAATGAACAGCTCGGTATATTCAAAACTACAACCAAATATTTCGCAACAGCTGACCATTTGTCTAGTTACTGTTATTCATATGCTAAACAAAGTACCGCTGATTATATTAGGTATCGCAAAAAATTTTTCGAAGCTATGCAGTAGTAAAAAAGGTAATATAAGCGTTGTTTTCGAACGCGGCGGAAAACGACATGAAAATCTGGGATTTTTGCTTGCACTCTGTTATTTGGTGTTTTTGGCTGTTCTAGCTGTGTAGCAGTTTTATCTTTTACTCTACAAGCAGTCACGTTTTCCTCGCAATGGACCATTTTACATGTGTCTACGAAATGTACGTATCTAAGGCAGACAAGTCCTTCGGTTATATTTATCCTTCCGCAACTTGTGATCTTTTTTTTTTCTTCGACAACCACTTATTTTGCGTTTTTGGTATAAACCAGCCATTCTACAGCCATTTTATCATGTAGAACTTGTTTGCAAACCGACTCTAATGTCGTTGAGAAGCTATCCACCCATTTTTCCTAATGAAAGTTGGTGATGTTATGTTTAAAATTGACCATTTCTCCCCGATAATTAGCCGTCTTTTTGGCACTATATAGTCAATGCAGGAGCCGCACCTAACTGTTCTGAAATAAAGAGCCCTGCTGTGAATATTTGCGTCTGGGCTAGGCTATTCGGTAGTTACTACCGCGCGGGCGCACGCACACACGCACACACACACACACACACACACACACACACACACACACACACACACACACACACACACACACACACACACACACACACACACACACACACACACACACACACAACGTGTGCAACGTTTAATGTGAACGCGTGGTTACTTAAAACATTATACAATTTATACGCGAGCTTTGCTGGTGTTTCAATTAGCACAAAATGGGGTCCACGTAATTTGCGGACAACGTCTTAAGATGCGCGATTTAATTGCAGGCAACATTGTTTAGCCGCCAATGGGAGCCGAAGCCACCTTTATATAGGACCGATATCTGCGTCTCTGGTTCCGCCTGGTGTCTTTCTTTTTTTTTACACAAAACAAAATTTTAGAAAGCGCCTGTGGTATTCATAATTAAAATCATTCAGCTGGATTACTTGAAGAGGCGGACATGCACGAGGACTCCAAATGTATAATTGACTTGATAAGAACATGCTTATTAGTTAATTAGTGTTTTTCAATTATTCACTTTCAGCAGCAATTGCAATTGACAAATTGCAGCCGGTGAGTGCGCAAGGCGTATTCATGTGAAACGAATTGCCAGGGTGACATGTGCACCCGCGTCGAGATATTCATTCCCAAAGTATGCGACGAAATACAGTTTAGTTCCAGTTGCCTTTCTGCTTCAATGCATAAAACAGCGGTTTGTTGAAAAAAGAAAGTCGGGAGCAGTAGTTCATTCTTGCCGTATGTTTTACGGCGCAGATCTCGAAACTTGTGCCATCCTTAATGTCCTTCCAAGTGCACATGCCTTGTAAGCCCACTGGCGACAATTCGTAAATTGCAATATGTGCCATAAAGTAATTAATAAGTCAATTAGTGGATTCTTGTGAATTATTTGATTATGCATTTCCATTTCTCGTGTGACTGATGTCCGCCGCTTCGAATAATCCATCTGAAGGACTACAATGATGCTATTTTCCAGAACCTATTTTAACATGTTTTGTATGGTAAAGAAAAAAAAAAAGAAAGAACATCTCATGTTTCAGCAAGTGCTCATGTCAGCGAGTGCTCATTTCATTTCTTTCATTTATTTTTACCCCTGCAGGGAATGCACGCTTGCGAGAGCTCATCGGAGAGTGCTCATATCCGCATGTGGTGTGGCCTTTCGTCTCCCACAGCGGCATCAAATGTGTCATTTGCTAGGAGTGTGTGCTGTCATCACACTAAGTGCTCGCGCACGACTGAACGAACGAAAACCAACGGTAACAACAACCAAATATATGACACTGAGAAAAGCCACCGACGAAACTTAAGCAAATAATTTGCGGATACTCCGTACGAAGAATTGCGCCTTTATAACGGGGCGAATTGACTTAGCATCACGTGTGAAATGTGTCTCTATAGAATACCAGCGCCGTCCCCGGAAGGTGCTGCTGGTTACCTGAGTGACGACATTACACATACCTTTGCGTAAAGTCTCTCGTGTGCTCACAGCGTATGCACGTGTTTCCCAAGCCGGCGTAAAGTGGCGTTCGTTGTAGCAAAAAGCCCCTAGCTCCGAATGTTCGAATTTCAATACTGGCTATCAGCCAGAATTTAATGGCACATTACGCTATACTCTCCGAGCATTTCGGCGAGCGAAGACAAGACGTTTAATGAATACGTAGACGTGTCTCCCCGCACTGCTCCTGGCGACAGCGCAAAGGTACAAAGGCTCTCGAAACCGGATTTCTACGCCTTCTATATAACGGCAACCGGTCTTTGCTTAAAGAGCGCTTCCGAATCTTATCTCGCATCGGCCCGTTGGTCTAGGGGTATGATTCTCGCTTTGGGTGCGAGAGGTCCCGGGTTCAAATCCCGGACGGGCCCTTCCTTTTGACGCGTTGTTTCTTGTTTACTTGCGGTGCATGAAATTAATTTCACAATAGTGAGTCATAAATAACTTTATCGAACGAAAGGCTGATACGTGGAGAGTAAGATAAAACTATGGGTGGGAGAATGATCGAAGTTTCGTACGTGAATACTTATAGTGTGAAATATTCGAAAATAGACTGCTCGGTGTATTCGAAACTATAACCAAATATATCGCAACAACTGATCGTTTAAGTCTAGTTACTGTTATCCATCTGCCAAACAACGTGTCCCTAATTGTACTAGGTTTCGCAGTTATAGTTTTCGAAGCAATGCAGTAATAAAACGGGTAACACAAGCGTTCTTTTCGGACGTGCAGCTGAAGCGTACGTGAAAATCTGTGATTTTTGCTTCCACTCTCTTATTTTGTGTTTTTGGCTGTTCTAGCTGTGTAGCAGTTTTATCTCTTACTCTACAAGCAGTCAGGTTTTCCTCGCAGTGGCCCCTTTTACATGTGTCTACGCAATGTACGTATCTAAGGCAGACAAGTCCTTCGGTTATTTTTATCCTTCCGCAACTTGTGATGCTTTTTTTTTTCTTCGGCAACCATTTATTTAGCGTTTTTTGTAAGCTAGCCATACAACAGCCATTTGATCATGCAGAGGTTGTTTGCAACCCGACTCTAATGTCGTTGAGAAGCTATTCACGCACTTTTCTTAATGAAAGTTGGTGATGTGTTTAAAACTAACCATTTGTCCCCGATATAGTTAGCCGTCTTTTGGCACTATATAGTCAATGCAGGAACGGCACTTAACTGTGCTGAAATAAATAACGCTGCTGTGAATATTTGCGTCAGGGCTATAGACTATTCGGTAGTTACTAATCGCATTCGATTTGTATACGAAAAAAAAAAATCACCCCCCCCCCTAACCCCCTCCTCCACACACACCAGTTAACCTAGCAGTGTCCCAGTTAGGTTGGACCAAGATTGAAAAAAAAAAATGAAAAACCAAGAGCTCTAGAGAAAATGTACCGACTGCATAGCAGCAGGAGTCGTATGTACTTACAGCCTGTATTTTGTTTCATCACGAGGTATTAATTATTTATTGCTTTTGATTAGTGAACTTTCTAATTATTGCTGGAATCGCAAGCATGTCAATTACAAAGTTGTCGGGCACCTTAAATTACCTCCGAACCAAGCATTTATATCGTGCTGAAGTGTGCCTGCCTGTTGGGCTGCTGAGCACGAGTTCGCGGGATCGAATCCCGGCCACAGCGGCCGCATTTCGATGGGGGCGAAATGCGAAAACACCCGTGTACTTAGATTTAGGTGCATGTTGAAGAACCCCAGGTGGTCGAAATTTTCGGAGTCCTCCACTACGGCGTGCCTCATAATCAAGAAGTGGTTTTGGCACGTAAAACACCATAATTTAATTTTTTTTGCCTGCCTGCTTTTTCCAAGAAAAAAACAAAAGACCGCGAAACACGCGAAATATTAAATCGACGCTCGCGCGCCGCTACTCAAGCTCCTGCAAGCAACCTTTGAAAGATATGCGGCTGCATTCGTTTCTCGCCGCATCGTACAAGGCTTCGTCATGTAGGATGGCTCGAGAGGTTTCGCGACCTAACTAGTCTGGTGCGATAAGCGTCAGCAGCTGCGGACGCAAGAATGTTGTGCGCGAGATGAGGCACTCGGGATAGCTTTGAGTACGGAAACGTGCCACCGCGGGATTCAATTTGCGCGGGGATTGGAGGGCACGATTAATGTTTAAGCTTTGCAGCTTAATCACAGTTCTTTTGTAGAAGATTACTTGTACAAGCGCCCGAGAACCTCACAACGCAGAAGCGTATCTTACGAACCTTGCGTGTAGGAACTTTGCCCGACGTCCTGAAAGAAGTTAAGGTGCCGCAAAACTGACATATCGAGGAAATAGGGCGCGTCTAATGGATGATCGGTGCGGGCTAAGTTTTGAAAGCGTCGGGTAATTGTGAAACATTCAAGGAGTTCCTTTGCAAATGCGATTAAAGGCGTTAATTAAAGGGCTGTTATCCGCAATATTTACCAGCGTCCCGAGAGAAGTGAAAGTGACACCGCAAATTCACGTTCGGTGGAAATCGGGGCATGATATAGCGGTAAAGTTTGCCTAAAATTTTACCTTTCATACGTAATCATGGGAAATGCAAGTAATCACCGGATGATCGTTTTCTGCGTACTTCCATGCGTTATTGCTGCACCCGCAGTGTCCTCGGTGAAGTAAACGGGGCACCTCGTTGTTTTCTGGTGGAAATATGAGGCGTGCGAAGTCCTATGTGTGTGCAACGTTTAATGTGAACGCGTGGTTAATTAAGACATTATACAATTTATACGCGAGCTTTCCCGGTGTTTCAATCGGCACGAAATGGGGTCCACGTAATTCGCGGACAACGTATTAAAATGTGCGATTTAAGTGCAGGCAACATTGTTTTGCCGCCAGTGGGAGCTGAAGCCAGATTGATATAGGACCGATATGTGCGTCTCTGGTTCCGCCAGGCGTCTTTCTTTTTTTTTTACACAAAACAAAATTTTAGAAATCGCCTGTCGTATGCATAATTCAAATCATTCAGCTGGATTACTCGAAGAGGCGGACATGCACGAGAACTCCAAATGTATAACTGACTTGATAAAACATTCTTAACAGTTAATAAGTGATTTTTTTATATATTCACTTTTAGCAGCAATTGCAATTGACGAATTGCAGCCGGTGAGTGAGCAAGGCGTAGTCATGGGAAACGGATTGTCAGGGTGACATGTGCACCCGCTTCTAGATATTCATTCCCAAAATATGCGATGATATAGAAGGGCGTTCCAGTTGCCTTTGTGCTTCAATGCATAAAACAGCGGTTTGTTGAAAAAGGAAAGTGAGGGCAGTAGTCTATTCTTACCGTATGTCTCACGGCGCACATCTCGAAACCCGTGCCATCCTTAAGGTGCTTCCAAGTGCACATGCCTTGCAATCTCACCCGCTGCAATAAGTAAATTGCAATATGTGCAGTAAAGGAATTAATTAAGAAGTCAATTAGCGAATTATTGTTTATTTCTTGATCATGCATTTCCATTTCCCGTGCGCCTGATGTCCGTCGCTTCGAATAATCCATCCCAAGGACTACAATGACACTATTTTCCGGAACCAATTCTTAAATGTTTTGTATGGTAAAGAAGAAAGAAAACAAGAAGGAACACTCCGTGTTTCAGCAAGTGATCATGTCCACGAGTGCACATTTCATTTATTTCATTTATTTTTTACCCCTGCAAAGGGGGGGGGGGGGGGAGGCATGCTAGCGAGTGATCATCAGAGAGCGTTCATATCCGCATGAGGTGTGGCCTTTCGTCTCCCGTAGCAGCTTCAAATGTGTAGCACTAACGCGGGACATTCACTAGCAGTTTGTGCTGTCATCCCACAAAGTGCTCGCGCACGACTGAACGAACGAAATCCAACGGTAACTACAACCAAATACATGACACTGAGAAAAGCCACCGAAGAAACTTAAGCAAATAACTCGTGGTATACTCCGTACGAAGAACTGCGCCTTTATAGGGTGACGAAATGACTTAGAATCGCGTGTGAAATGTGTCTCTATAGAATACCAGCGCCGTCCCCGGAAGGTGCTGCTGGTTACCTGAGTGACGACATTACGCATACCTTTGCGTAATGTCTCTCGTGTGCTCACAGCGTGCGTATGCACGTGTTTCCCAAGCCGGCGTAAAGTGGCGTTCGTTGTAGCAAAAAGCCCGGAGCTCTGCTGTTCGAATTTCAATACTGGCTATCAGCCAGAATTTAATGGCACATAACGCAATACGCTCCGTGCATTTCGGCGAGCGAAGCCAAGACGTTTAATGAATACGTAGACGTGTCTCCCCGCACTGCTCCTGGCGACAGCGCAAAGGTACAAAGGCTCTCGAAACCCGATTTCGACGCCTTCTAACGGCAACCGGTTTTTCCTTAAAGAGCGCTTTCGAAGCGCTTCTCGCGTCGGCCCGTTGGTCTAGGGGTATGATTCTCGCTTTGGGTGCGAGAGGTCCCGGGTTCAAATCCCGGACGGGCCCTTCCTTTTGACGCGTTGTTTGTCGTTTACTTGCGGTGAATTAAAATAATTTCACAATAGTGAGGGATAAATAACTCAATCGAACGAAAGGCAAATACATCGAGAGTAAAATAAATCTAGGGGTGGGAGAACAATCGAAGTTTCGAACCTGAATACTTAGTGTGAAGTATTCGAAAATGAACAGCTCGGTATACTCAAAACTACAAGTAAATATGTCGGAACAGCTGAGCGTTTAAGTCTAGTTACTGTTATTCATCTGTTGAACAAAGTACCACTGATTATATTAGGTTTCGCAAAAACTTT
The DNA here is from genome assembly GCF_023375885.2 of Dermacentor andersoni. Lineage (NCBI taxonomy): Eukaryota > Metazoa > Arthropoda > Arachnida > Ixodida > Ixodidae > Dermacentor > Dermacentor andersoni. The sequence goes on from NC_092815.1 coordinate 105,533,251, forward strand.
TTTTCGAAGCTATGCAGTAATAAAAAGGTAATAGAAGCGTTGTTTTCGAACGCAGCTGAAGCCTACATGAAAATCTGTGATTTTTGCTAGCACTCTGTTATTTAGTGCTTTTGCCTGTCTAGCTGTGTAGCAGTTTTATTTTTTTCTCTACAACCATCTTTTCCTCGCAATAGACTCTTTTACATGTGTGTACACAATGTACGCATCTAAGGCAGACAAGTCCTTCGGGTATTTTTATCGTTCCGCAACTTCCGATTCCTTATTTTTTTTTCGACAACCATTTATTTAGCGTTTTTGGTAAGCTATCCATACGACAGCCATTTTATCATGTAAAGTTTGTTTGCAACCCCACTCTAAGATCGTTAAGAAGCTATTCACGCACTTTTCCGAATGAGAGTTGGTGATGTTATGTTTAAAAGTAAGCATTTGTCCCTGATAGCCGTCTTCTTGGCACTATACAGTCAATGCAAGAGCGGCCCTTAACTGTGCTGAAATAAAGAGCCCTGCTGTGAATATTTGCGTCTGGGCTAGACTATTCAGTAGTTACTATTCGCATTCGATTCGTATACGAAAAGAAAAAAGATATCAACACACGCACAGACGCACACACGCACGCACACGCACACACAAACACACGCGCGCGCGCCAGGTAACCCACCATTGTCCCGGTTAACTTGGACCAAGATTAAAAAAAAAAAAGCACGAGAGCTCTGGCGAAATCGTACCGACTGCATAGACGCAGCAGTCGTGCATACTTACAGTTAGTATTTTTTCATCATGAAACATTAATCGAATGTTAATTAATTGAAACATCATTGAATCGCAAGCGTATCAATTATAAAGTTGTCGGGCGCTTTAAGTGACCTCCGAATCAAGCATTTATTTCGTGCTGAATATCGCCTCGTTGCTTTTTCCAAGCAAAAACAAAAGCTCGCTGAACACGCGAAATATGAAATCGACGCGCGCTCGCGCGCCGCTACTCAAGCGCCTCCAAGCAACCTTTGAAAGACATACGGCTGCATTCTTTTATCACCGCATCGTACAAGGCCTCGTCATGTAGGATGGCTCGAGAGGGTTCGCGACCTAACTAGTCTGGTGCGATAAGCGTCAGCAGTTGCGGACGTAAGAATGTTATGTGCGATCACGAGGCACTCGGGATAGCTTTGAATACGGGAACGTGCCACCGTGGAATTCAATTTGCGTGGGGATTGGAGGGCACGATTAATGTTTAAGCTCTGCAGCTTAATCACAGTTCTTTTGTAGAAGATTACTTATGCAAGCGCCCAAGAACCTCACAACGCAGAAGCGTATCTTACGAACTTTGCCCAACGTCCTGAAAGAAGTTGGCGTGCCACAAAATTGACAATATCTAGGAAATAAGGCCCATCTAATGGATGATCGGTGCGGGCTAAGTTTCGAAAGCGTCAGGTAATTATGAAACATTCAAAGAGTTCATTTGCAAGTGCGCTTGAAGGCGTTAGTTAAACGGCCGTTATCCGCAATATTTACCACCGTCCTGAGAGAAGTGAAAGTGACACCGAAAATTCACGCTCGGTGGAAATCTAGGCATGATATAGGGGTAATGCGTGCATGAAGTTTAACGTTTCTGTCTTAATCACGGGAAGTGCAAGTAATCCCTGAACGCTCGTTTTCTGCACACTTTCATGCGTTATTGATGCACCCACAGTGTCCTCGGTGAAGTAAGCGAGGCACCTCGTTCGTATTTGGCGCAAATATAGGACGTCCCATGTAGGACGTCCCATGTGTGTTCAACGTTTAATGGGAACGCGTGGTTAATTGAGACATTATACAAATTTATACGCGAGCTTTCCTGGTGTTTCCATTAGCACGAAATGGGGTCCATGTAATTTGCGGACAACGTTTTAAAATGTGCGATTTAATTACAGGCAATTTTGTTTTGCCGCCGTTGGGAGCAGAAGCCACGTTTATGCAGGACCCATATGTGCGTCTCTGGTTCCGCCGCGTGTTCTTATATTCCCCCCCTTTTTTTTTGCACAAAACACATTTTTGGAAATCGCCTGTGGTATGCATATTTCAAGGCATTCAGCTGGATATCGCTCAAAGAGGTGGACATTGCTTGCACGAGAACTGGGAATGTATAATTGACCTGATAAAAATATTCCTAATAGTTAATTAGTGATTTTCTCAATTCATTACATTCCGCAGATATTGCAATTGACGAATTGCAGCCGGTGAGTTCGCAAGGCGTAATCACGTGAAACGAATTGTCAGGCTGACACCCGCTTCGAGATATTCAACCCCAAAGTACACGAAGAAATACAGGGGCAACGTTCCAGTTGCCTCATGTGCTTCAATGCATAAAACACCTGTTTGTTGAAAAAAGAAACTGGCAACTGTAGTTCATTCTTACCGTATGTCTCACGGCGTACATCTCGAATCCCGTGCCATCATTAAAGTCTTTCCAAGTGCACATGCCTTGTGAACTCAACGGCTACAATTCGTAAATTGCAGTATGTGCCGTAAAGTAACTAATTGATAAGTCAATCAGTGGATTCTTGTTAATTAGTTGATTATGCATTTCCATTTCTTGTGCGACTGATTTCCGCCGCTTCGAATAATCCATCTCAAGAACTACAATGAGGCTATTTGCCAAAACCTATTTTTAAATGTATTGTATGGTAAAAAAATCATGAAAGAACACCCCGTGTTACAGCGAGTACTCATGTTCGCGAGTTCTGATTTCATTTATTTCATTCATTTTTACCCCTGCAAAGAATGCATGATAGCGAGTGCTGATCAGAGAGTGCTCATATCCGCATGTGGTGTGGCCTTTCGTCTCCCGTATAGCGGCTTCAAATGTGTGATTTGCTAGCAGTTTGTGCTGTCATCATGCTAAATGCTCGCGCACGACTGAACGAACGAAAAACCAATGGTAACGACGACCAAATACAGGACACTGAGAAAAGCCACCGACAAAACTTAAAGGGACACTAAAGTGAAAAATGATTTCTTCTGCATCAGTAAATTACTGTTCTACAACACGAAAAAACACCACTCTTACAACGATAAGAGGTTTGGTAAGCCAGAAAAAGCGCCAGAACGAAATACGGGTGGCGACGCCTACTTAAGTTTCCGCACCTGGGGGCTGTGACGTGTTGGATTATTATGGCATCTTCTAGGGCCTACTAATCATGTATAGCCGTGCAGATTGACTACATTGCGTTCTAAAGGAACCAAATATTCAACATGGCAAGTTTCGGGAGCCTTTATTCAGCCAACACGGCCGAAATGCGAAAACATACTTTGGAATCCCTGACGTCACGCTGACGTACCAGCGCTGGGGTTTCGGCGCCAAATTCAAATACTGATACTTGGACCTTCATTTTCTCATCTAATAGTCAAACTATTTTTTTTAAATGACTACCTGCAGGATTCTCAAACAATGCTTCATTAGTCTAAACTGGGGCCGTATTCTGTAGCGGTTCGCTTTGGAACCGGTTCGGTCTGGCTGCTGCCATTGGTCGGCGCTTCGCTGTCGTCATCCCTCGTGGGCGGGACGACAAATTTTGTTGACGTCACACAAGTTGTCAATCATCTGGAAAGGAACCGGTTCCCTGCTACGAGAGCAACCGCGGAGAAGTGGTTCGCTCGAGGGTCGCGCGCGGTGGCGAGCATGATGTCGAGGGTTGCTAGGGCAACCGTGGCTGCCAGCTAGACTCGCGCCAGCTGACGAGCCGGCACCTAGACGAGACGAGACAGAGACGGCAATGGCGGCTCCTTTGGTTGTGCTATAGTTGTGCTGCTGGCGAGCTCCGAAAGACAACGACGCGACGAGAGGCAACGACGCGACGCGTTCGGCATGGCCGAAGAAGAGTTTCGAAGGCATTTTAGGCTCTCCAAAGACATAGTGCGACGTCTTTGCGATGAGGTGGAAGAACATCTCGGACCTCAAAGATTTCGTGGTGTCGACACTACGATGAAATTGCTGTGCGCGCTGCGGTTTTTTGCCACCGGGAGCTTTCAACAGTGCGTCGGGAATGAAGAAGCGATTGCACTGTCGCAGCCTTCGGTCAGCCGGATCATTACAGCCGTCGCCAAGGCTATTACGGTTGTGGGCAAAGAAAAAGGATGGGTTATAGAGGTCGGGTTGGCTTAGAACACGCACCTATAAAGCGAGATATAAGAAGAAAGAAGAAGCATGTGCTTGCTGCGGTAAAGCTAGGGAAACGACGGAGCATGTTTTATTAGAGTGCGAAGCCGTCCACACAGTGGTCGATTTAGGCACCACTGGCCTCCTTGAAGCCCTTGGGTTCAGGGGGAGCAGTGGAAAAGTAAACATGTCCGCAATAGATATTAGTAAGGGGCGATAGGAGGATTGGTGGAAGTAGGGAAACGACGAAAGACGGAGACATGCAAAAGCACAGTTCGCAATAGGGGATCAGAAAATTTTGATGTGGTAGTTCATAGTGTTTTTTTTTTCATTGTTTAACCTAGGTAGGACATTAGGCAGTATAACAGCAAGAGCTTGGTGGCGCAACCCACCGCCCCGTTCCAAAGGGGACGCTCATAACATCCATCCATCCAGCCTCGAGCTCCGCTGTTCGAATTTCAATACTGGCTATCAGCCAGAACTTAACGGCACATTACGCTATACTCTCCGTGCATTTCGGCGAGCGAAGCCAAGACGTTTAATGAATGCGTAGACGTGTCCCCCGCACTGCTCCTGGCGATAGCGCAAAGGTACAAAGGCTCTCGAAACCTGATTTCGACGCCTTCTAACGGCAAGCGGTTTTTCCTTAAAGAGCGCTTCCGAAAGCGCACCTCGCATCGGCCCGTTGGTCCAGGGGCATGATTCTCGCTTTGGGTGCGAGAGGTCCCGGGTTCAAATCCCGGACGGGCCCTTCCTTTTGACGCGTTGTTTGTTGTTTACTTGCGGTGCATGAAATTAATTTTGCAGAAGTGAGGGATAAGTAACGTTATCGAACGAAAGGCAGATACGTCGAGAGTGAGATAAAACTAGGCGTGGGAGAAGATTCATCGATTCGAACATGAATCTTCTCTCATGTACTTCTCATGTTCGAATCGAAGATTCGAACATGAATACTTATTCATACTGACATATTACTTGAATACTTATTCATACTGACAAACTGACATATCGAGGAAATAGGGCGCATCTAATGGATGATCGGTCCGGGCTAAGTTTTGAAAGCGTCGGGTAATTATGAAACATTGAAAAAGTTCTTTAAACGGCCCTTATCCGCAGTATTTACCAGCGTCCTGAGAGAATGAAAGTGCCGTCGCAAACTCACGTTCGGTGGAAATCGAGGCATGATATAGGGGTAAATTTTGCCGAAAATTTTACGTTTCTGACGTAATCATGGAAATTGCAAGTAATCACCGAATGCTCGTTTTCTGTGTACTTTCATGCGTTATTGCTGCACCCGCAGTGTCCTCGGTGAAGTAAACGGGGCAACTCGTTGTTTTCTGATGGAGATAAGGCGTGCGAAGTCCCATGTGTGTGCAACGTTTAATGTGAACGCGTGGCTAATTAAGACATTATAAAACTTATACGCGAGCTTTGCTGGTGTTTCAATTAGCACAAAATGGGGTCCACGTAATTTGCGGACAACGTCTTAAGATGCGCGATTTAATTGCAGACAACATTGTTTAGCCGCCAAAGGGAGCCGAAGCCACATTGATATAGGACCGTTATCTGCGTCTCTGGTTCCGCCTGGTGTCTTTCTTTATTTCACAAAACAAAATTTTAGAAATCGCCTGTGGTATTCATAATTCAAATCATTCAGCTGGATTACTCGAAGAGGCGGACATGCACGAGAACTCAAAATGTATAATTGACTTGATAAAAACATTCGTAATAGTTAATTAGTGTTTTTCAATTATTCACTTTAAGCAGCAATTGCGATTGACGAATTGCAGCCGGTGAGTGAGCAAGGAGTAGTCATGTGAAACTAATTGTCAGGGTGACATGTGCACCCACTTAGAGATATTGATTCCCAAAGTAAGCGACGAAATACAGGGGCGTTCCAGTTGCCTTTGTGCTTCAAAGCGTAAAACAACGGTTTGTTGAAAAAGGAAAGTGAGGGCAGTAGTCTATTCTTACCGTATGTCTCACGGCGCACATCTCGAAACCCGTGCCATCCTTCAAGTCGTTCCAAGTTCATATGCCTTGCAAACTCTCCGGCTACAATTCGTGAATTGCGGTATGTGCCGTAAAGTAATTAATTAAAAAATCAATAAGCTAATTATTAATAATTGGTTAATTATGCATTTCTATTTCTCGTGCGACTGATGTCCGCCGCTTCGAATAATCCATCTCAAGGACTACAATGACGCTATTTTCCGGAACCTATTTTTAAATGTTTTGTATGGTAAAGAAGAAAAAAAAAACAAGAAAGAACACCCCGTGTTTAGCGTGTACTCATGTCCGCGAGTGCTCATTTAATTTATTTCTTTTATTTTTACCCCTGCAGGTGTGGGGGGAGGTGGAGGCATGTAGCGAGGGCTCATCAAAGAGTGCCCATATCCGCATGTGGTGTAGTCTTTCGTCTCCCGTAGCGGCTTCAAATGTGTCATTGGCTAGAAGTTTGTGCTGTCATCACACTGAATGCTCGCGCACGACTGAATGAACGACATTCAACGGTAACGACAACCAAATACATGACACTGAGAAAAGCCACCGACCAAACTTAAGTAAATAACTCGTGGTATGCTCAGTACGAAGAACTGTGCCTTTATCGGGGGACGAAACTACTTAGAATCGCGTGTGAAATGCGTCTCCATAGCACACTATAGCGCCATCCCCGAGAACCGCTGCGGATTACCTGAGCGACGACATCACATATACCTTTGGGTAAAAGCTCTCGTTAGCTCGCAGCATATACGCGCGTGCTTCCCACGCCGACGGTAGGTGGCGTTCAGTGTAGCAAAAAGCTAGAGTTACTGTATATGCTACCACAGGTAGCAGAGTTGCGCGTAGGTCCGCCATCTTGCCTGGGAAGCAAACAAATCTATGCGGCGAAGCCACACTCCGTTTTTGCAGGCGGCATGCCTACCGTATCGTCGATCGACAGTTGGTGGTTTTGCATCGCTTTTGGACTGCTTGTCCGCCTAATCGCAAACAAAGCGCATCGAAACAGCTGACTGCATAAGATCGTCAAGAAAAAGACGCCGAGATCGGTCCCCACCGAAGCTTAGGCCTAGCGTATCCGCCGAGTCCGTCTGCACGCTCTCGGCGCGCCTAGGCTCAGGAATCAAGAAGTCTAACACGGATAAATCACTCTATATTTCAGCTTTCGCATCGGTGTTCTTAAATAAACTATTTTTTCATGTTTACAGTGCCAGCACAAGTAGCGATGAGCGCCGATGTGACGCGTCATAAACACAGGTATGTATGTGCTGTCGCGGAAGGCTCCCGGCACTAGCCTGCGCTTCTCTGACGAAGATATATGACTAGACAGAGTGGAAGGCATCACTGAACTAAAAAAACGTTGCATATTCTTCGCGTGAAGAACAAGAAACAGCTATCCAAATCAGTAGTAACAGCCCATACAGCGTCCCGGGTCGGCGGTTCATTTAGGACTTTTTTCAAAGTTAAAATGCCAGTCGCAAGTGAAAATCGATGTTGTGGCACTTCCGAGCATGCTACTGAATACGGACAGCAAAATTTTCTTTGCGGTACAGGCGTGAGTTTTATATATAGGGCGATAGCGCATCTACCATGACTGAGCGAGACATCTCTGTGAAACTAAAACTGCTGCTCGATCGTTGACATGGCATATTATCCAGTCATGTTCTCATCCTGGCTGAAAAGCATTACCTTCATGATCTACTGCACAAGCTGCACGCTTTCGAAAGCCAGGAACCAGGATTGTATAGTGATGAAATAAATGCAGTTCGCGCACAAATACAGAAATATGAGACGGAAGTGTACAAAGGAGCAATGGTACGTTCACGCACAACTCGCTTCACAGAAGAGCAGCCCACAAAAAGGGCTCTCGGTGATGAAAAGCGATATGCGCTTTCCAAGCAAATATTGGAAATTGAGTCTGGTGGGTCTATATACACAGAAACGTCCCAAATAATAAGCCTATTTGAGGCTCATTATAAAGATCTTTTCACTGCAATTAAGCCTCAGAATGGATACGAAGAAAACGCTGATCAGTTTATTTCGCTTATGCCACACTTAGAAGAAGACGATCGCCTCAGCGTTGATGGGCCAATCACTCGAGAAGAAATTAATTTTGCCATCGAAACGCTTCAGAAAAACAAGACGCCTGGCCCTGATGGCCTTAGTGCGGAATTTTATATAAAATTTCAGGAATTCCTGTGTCCTTTTCTTGAGCAGCTTTTCGAGGAAGCCTATCAATATGGTGAGCTTCCTCCATCTTTCTATCAGTGCCACACAACCTTGATACCAAAGAGCACTGATGATGAAATAATAAAGAGGGTAAACGGATATAGGCCGATATCGTTGTGTAACGTGGATTACAAGATATTTGCAAAAGTACTGACATATAGATTGCAAACAGTCATTACTAAATTAGTAGGTGATCATCAAACATGCGGAATTCGAGGCCGCTCTATACAGACAAATGTTCATATCGCACGTTCAGTCCTTGAGTGCATAGAGGGTAGTACGGATCAAGTAGCTCTTCTCCAGATTGACCTCGCCAAAGCTTTTGATAAGGTTCAACACAAATTTTTGTTCCAACTACTGCGACATCTTCAGTTAGGGGATGTATTATACAATGGTATAACACTTTGTTATAAACATTGCACTACAAAGTTAATTGTGAACCGTACCCTCTCAGATATAATACAGGTACAGTCATCCGTTCGTCAAGGTTGTCCTCTCTCGCCTTTACTCTTCGCCATATACTTAGAACCGCTTTGCTTAAGCGTGCTTTGCGACTCGAGCATTAAAGGATACAGGTATGCCGATGAGGAAATTAAAGTGCTAGCTTATGCAGATGACATTGCCTTCTTTTGCGTCGATAAGCCAAGCATTGCCAAGGCAATAGACGCTACCCTGCGTTTCTGTGAGACTGCAGGAGCTACTGTAAATTTTGAAAAAAAGTAGAGGCTTTTGGCTAGGCATGTGGGCACTCACTCCCTCTATATTCGCGAATATTCATTGGAATCAGTCTCCGTTGCGATATCTTGGAGTACCTCTCGATAACTTCCGTAATAGTGGACCTCATTGGACGTCCACGATAACCACTATTCGTCGAAAGGTGACAACCTGGCAGGGACGTGACCTCTCCATTTTTGCGAGATCTAAGGCATGCAATACATTTCTCGCTTCGAAGCTTCTTTATGTTCTGCAGGTCTTACACTGCTCACGTGTCCATGTCCAGGCATTTCATAGAATATTTGCATGTTTTATTTGGCATTCACCATGGGAAGCCATGAGAAGGGACAACCTTTTTCTCCCGCTTGAAAAGGGAGGCCTGGGTCTTGTGCATTTGTTTGTGCGACAATTGGTCATGCGCTTATTTTACCTTAAAAATGTCCGTCATCCATTCCTGCTCGCAGTTAATCGAGCACGTCTTGCGTCACACCTCCCTTTTCTTTATGTCACGACAAACTTTGCTCGAGAACTACCGGTATGGGGCTTCCTAAAGGAACTTGTCGACACTATTTCCTTCTTAAAAGCCAGATTCACCCTTGAATATTTGTTTACCGTTAATCGCACGTCGCTAAATGTAGCACTTATAGATAACCTTTTCCCTGAACCTCTGTACCGAAAGCCGTATCTGTCTCTATTTGGTCAAGATGTTCTTTGCCGTGTCCGTAGAATGTGCATTGCGCCTGCAGCGAAAACGTTTTTCTTTAAGCTGCACACCTCCACACTGCCAGTTAAAACGTGGCTTCAGGAAAAAGGACTGTTCGTACCCTGGAATACAAATTGTAGACTTTGCAATCAACCCGAGACAATAGAGCATTGCTTTATACTTTGTCGTGACGCATTTCATTTTTGGGACATTCTACAAAGAACTCTCAAAAGAGACTTTCCTCTCACATGTTATGGTATCCGGTTCCTTCCTTTCAAAAAGACAGCCAGTAATACACCATACGATTTGTTTATGTTATTAGGACTTTATTCATTATGGAGAAGTCGAATGATCGACAGACATGCCGAGCCACCTCGCTCGACAAGGTCTATCTTCCGTGAAGAGACTGCTCAAGTCCGTAGTGTGGTTGCTACATATGATCCCGTACCTGAATGGATTTCTCGTCTGGACGCTTGTGTTTGTTTGCCAGAATTTGAACTGTCATTGGACTGCATACTGTGTGTGAATTTGTTTTGTGTGCGTGTATGTTCATATGTAATGTAACTGCATTGATTTGACACTACCATTATTTCCATGCAATAAAGAAAAAAAAATCCTGGCATGGCGCAGTGGTAAAGTACCGGGCTTGGGATCTGTAGGTCCGACGATCGAATCCTGGTTGGAGCTTTTTTTTTTCTTTTTTTTTATTGCACGAAATCGCTCTCTGTTGCTTTTTGTATTCCAACAAAATATATACGGTGTCCAGGCACCGCGTATTTAACGCGCTATAGTTATTTTTCGCACCAGTACCCAGTGCCTCCGAGTACGCCGCGCCTGCCCAGCATCCAGCGCGCGACACTGGGCCCATAATCCGGCGCTGCACTGAACACTGGATAATGGGTACTCGGTTTTGCATTAGGGATACCTGCTTATGTGCCAAAGCTCTCAACGTGTAGGCAGTCTAAAACATTACTGGTGAATCAATGACCAACCATTAGTATTTCGACACTGGTACCCCATTAGACTTGCTGTAGAAGCGTACCCACCTACTAGCAGGCACTGGATATCAGCGACACTGGATATCAGCCACACCTGCAAGTACCACTTCATTATGTGCCTTTTCACAGCAGGGGCACCAAAAGTAACCTTCTGTGGGAGTGTAGTGAAAGTTTTTCTCTCACAGGATTGACATAGCTACATTGACATAGCTATATAGCTAGCTCTCCGCAGCTAGCCCGCACGCGAACAGCGAACGCCAAGGTCGGCCGGATTCGCTTTGAATTTGACTGGCGATAACTTGTGTCAATCCAGTTCGCTGCAGCGGCGGCGTCGGGAAATACAAAAATTGGCCCGAGCATCTGCTTCTCCGCAATGCACGGTTGCTTGACTACCACGTGATGACGCTCTGCCAATAGAGGCGCTAGCGGCGTGATAAAACAGACGCGCAACTCTGCTACCTGTGGTAGCATATACAGTAACTCTACAAAAAGCCACGAGCTCCGCTGTTCGAATTTCAATTCTGGCTATCAGTCAGAATTTAATGGCACGTTACGCTATGCGATCCGAGCATTTCGGCGAGCGAAGACAAGACGTTTAATGAATACGTAGACGTGTCTCCCCGCACTGCTCCTGGCGACAGCGCAAAGGTACAAAGGCTCTCGAAACCTGCTTTCTACGCCTTCTATATAACGGCAACCGGTCTTTGCTTAAAGAGCGCTTCCGAATCTTATCTCGCATCGGCCTCCGGATTGGCTGGCGAGGATTGAACCCCTCGCCACATTAAAGGAATTTTAAACTTTACATGGCCAGCCACAATGTGACTGACCGCACAATATGCATACGTACAAAGTTGAATGTATGTTAGTGTATATTTAGGTATCGCTTACCTTATTTCAAGAAATGATGCCCTTTTTGTTAGCTTGGTGAAACTTCCGGCAATAAAGAAAAAAAAAAGCCCGTTGGTCTAGGGGTATGATTCTCGCTTTGGGTGCGAGAGGTCCCGGGTTCAAATCCCGGACGGGCCCTTTCTTTCGACGTGTTGTTTACTTGCGGTGCATGAAATTAGGGCGTTATAACGTAAAACTATTCCAAACTTTTCTATTCCGATTCTGCAATCGTCCCTCCGCGATTGGTGAAAAACATTTTGGACCGCCCCTACTCCACCTCCCTGTCACGCGACGTCACGAAAACCGCGAGAACTCCCCATCTGATATGACGTGAACACGCTGATTATGCATGATTTGACCGAAGAAAGAAAAATAGGTATTTCTGATTCGACGCCTTTTCGCCATTAGCCTCTAGGCTATTGATCAAAAGTTTTCGGGCTGCACCCACTTCACCCGCCTGTCACGCGACGTCACAAAACCGCAAGAACTCACCACGTCAAAGTGACGTGTACGCATTAAAGATGCATTAATATGCCCAACAAAACTGAATTTTCTTCTGGATAGCCGCAGGCTGCCCCTTTCCGAAAGGAATAATAGATGGCTGGCGCCGATCGCTCAGGCACTGGCGACTCGCACCTGCCAGAGAGCATGGGTTTATTTGCTTATAATAAAGCTTCTTGCGTGGCCGTGTAACATTTTTGAGCACTTTCGGCACGTTTAGGCCACATTCTGCCAACTCGTCATTGCTGAGGATCCGTTTTAGCGTCATTCTTAAGCTTCCGTTGCATGCCACCGCGATTCTCGACCAGCCACCACAAGCTAAGTAAGCGAAAGCTGACCAATCGCAGACGCCGGCACCACCTTCTTCATCCGGTTATCGACTTTCAGTGCAGGGGCTCGGCCCTATCGACACCCTCTCCACTTGAGCGTGCTCCTCGCCTCTTGTGAGCCAATTAGATAACACAAGCCGCTCATTGTGGGTAATGTTATTCGTTTTTAAAGCAAACAAAATTGACCTCCTATGAACGAGGATAGCGTCTGATTGGTCTCTCCAGACAACCCTGTGGGTGACCGTCCGATGCTTGCGTCGGCGGTTACGCAAATTTGACGTCAGGAGATTGGAATAAAAACATATTGGAATAGTTTTACGTTACAGGACCCTTAATTTCACAATAGTGAGGGACAAATAACTTTATGGAACGAAAGGCAGATACGTCGAGAGTAAAATACAACGAGGGGTGGGAGAATAATCGAGGTTTCGAACATGAATACTTAGTGTGAAATATTCGTATTCGAAAATGAACTGCTCGGTATATTCAAAACGACAACCAAATATTTCGCAACAGCAGATCGTTTAAGTTTAGTTACTGTTATCTATCTGCTAAACAATGTATAGCTAAATATATTAGGTTTCGCGACAACAGTTTTTGAAGCAATGCAGTAATAAAACGGGTAATACAAGCGTTGTTTTCGGACGCGGCGGAATCCTACATGAAAATCTGCGATTTTTGCTTGCATTTTGTTATTTAGTGTTTTTGGCTGTGTAGCTTTGTAGCAGTTCTATCTTTTACTCTGCAACCAGTCACGTTTTCATGCCAATGGACCCTTTTACACGTGTCTGCGAAATGTACGTATCTAAGGCAGACAAGTACTTCGGTTATTTTTATCTTTCCGCAACTTGTGATGCAACTTTCCGCAACTTTTTCGACAACCATTCATTTAGTAGCGTTTTTGGTATGCCAGCCGTACAACAGGCATTTTATCATATAGAGTTTGTTTGCAACCTGACTCTAATGTCGTTGAGCAGCTATTCAGACTATTTTTCTAATGAAATTTGGTGATGTTATGTTTAAAACTGACCATTTGTCCCTGATAGTTAGCCGTCTTTTTTGCACTATATATATGTAGTCCATGCAGGAGCCGCACTTAACTGTGCTGAAATAAAGAGCCCAGGTGTGAATGTTTGCGTTTGGGCTAGACTATTCGGTAGTTACTATTCGCATTGAATTCGTATACGATAAAAAGAGGATATCAGCCCACAAACAGCACGCACGCACACACGCACAAACACACACACACACACACACACACACGCACACACACACACACCAGTTAACCCACCAGTGTTCCAGTTAACTTGGACCAAGACTTAAAAAAAAAGACAGCTCTAGAGAAATCGTACCGACTGCATAGCAGCGGCAGTCGTGTATACTTACAGTAAGTATTTTTTCATCACGGAATATTAATTAATAATCAACTAATTTTACTAGCACACTTTCTAATTAATCCTTAGACATGGCAATTACAAAGTTGTAGGGCACCTTAAATGACCTCCGAATTAATGATTTATTTCGTGCTGAAGTGTGCCTGGTTGCTTTTTCCAAGAAAGAACTAAAGCCCGCGAAACACGCAAAATTAGCTATAGATGCGCGCTCGCGCCCCGCTGCTCAAGAGCCTCCAAGCAACCTTTGAAAGATTCGTGGTCTGTTAGAAAAGTATCTGACCTTATTATTATTATTTTATTTTTTTTGCGAACACCTGATGGATATGAAACAAGCGCGCTTACATCAGCCGAGCTTGAACCTTCGTGCGCATGCGCGATTTTTTTCCCGCCTGCCGATAGCGTCAGTCGCTGGTACGCAGTGTTTGAGTGAGGTAGTGCGCATGTGCTGTCGTCGGTTTTTTTATTGCAAGGAAAATGGCGGAGCGACTGGAGCAGCGCTACCATGCTTCAAATTTTGCCAGAAACTGGGCGGCAGCAAAGTGGAAACAATTCGGAAGATTCAGACGGCTTTCGGTGACGATGCCATGAGCAGCACACAGATTAAGGAGTGGTACAACCGGTTTAAAGACGGCCGCACATCGGTGGAGAGCGAGCCACGCTCCAGTCGGCCATCAACATGCCGAAATGACCAGATCATAGCCGAAGTGAACGCTGTGGTGATGCGGGACCATCGTGTGACTATCCGAGAAATTGCGGGAGAGGTGGGCATCAGCACTTTTTCTCCACATTCCATTATGACCGAAGATTTGGCCATGAAGAGAGTTGCGGCGAAATTCGTGCCGGAGCTGCTCGCGGTGAAGCAAAAGCAACTTCGTGTTGAAGTCTCACAGGACATGCTGGATTCCACAAACAGCGACCCCGAATTCACGAACACCATAATCACTGGCGACGAGTCTTGGGTGTACGGGCACGACCCAGAAACCAAATCCCAGTCGTCACAGTGGAAGCATTCCACGTCATCAAGCCAAAGAAGGCCCGCCAAGTGCGCAGCAACGTCAAAGTGATGCTGACGGCTTTCTTTGACTCCCTCGATGTGGTACACCACGAGTACGCACCACAGGGTCAAACAATCACCAAAGAGTACTACAGGGATGTCCTCCGTCGCCGACGTGATGCTCTGCGGCGTAAGAGACAGGAGTTATAGTCAGCACGAAATTGGCGCATCCATCACGACAATGCACATGCACATTCCTCGAACTTGATTCCAACTTTTTTGGCGAAAAACCAGATTCCTGTAGTTCAACAGGCTCCTTACTCTCGTGATATGACACCCTGCGACTACTGGCTTTTTCCCAAAATCAAGAGGCCATTGAAAGGAGCGCGATTTCGGACAATAGAGGATATTATGGCTCCAACGACAGCTGAGCTAAACTCCATTCCGAAAGAGGCCTTCTCGGAATGCTTCCAACAATGGCAGCACCGCTGGGAGAAGTTTGTGGAGTCCCAAGGAGACTACTTTGAGGGTGGTTAGGTTTCCAACGCTCAAGTTATGCCAGTCTTTTTTTTTTTTCTTCGCCAAAGGTCGGATACTTTTCTAGCAAATTTCGTACACGGCTGCATTCGTTTCTCGCCGCATCGTACAAGGCTTCGTCATGTAGGACGGCTGGAGAGGTTTCGCGACCAAACTAGCGTGGTGCGAAAAGTGCCAACATCTGCGGACGCAAGAATGTTGTGCGCGATCATGAGGCACTCGGGATAGCTTTGAGTACGGAAACGTGCCACCACGGAATTCAATTTGCGTGGGGATTGGGGGGGCGCGATTAATGTTTAGGCTGTGTAGCCTGATTGCACTTCTTTCTAGAAGATTACTTCTACAAGCGCCCCAGGGCCTCAAAACGCAGAAGCGCGTATCTTACGCACTTTGCGTGTACGAACTTTGCCTAACGTCCTGAAAGAAGTTGACGTGCCACAAGATTCACAATATCGAGGAAATAAGGCCCATCTAATGGATGACCGGTGTGGTCTAAGTTTCGAAAGTGTCAGGTAATTATGAAACATTCAAAAAGTTGCTTTGCAAGTGCGCTTGAAGGCGTTAATTAAACGGCCGTTATCCGCAATATCTACCAGCGTCCTGAGAGAAGTGAAAGTGACACCGCAAATTCGCGTTAGGTGGAAATCGGGGCATGATATAGGGGTAACGTTTGCCGAAAGTGTAACGTTTCTGACGTACTCGTGGGAATTGCAAGTAATCACTCAACGCTCGCTTGCTGCATACTTTCATGCGTTATTACTGCACCCACAGTGTCCTCGGTGAAGTAAACGGGGCACCTCGTTCTTATTTGGTGGAAATATGAGGGGTAGCACGTCCTATGTGTGTTCAACGTTTAATGCGAACGCGTGCTTAATTAAGACATTATACAAGTTTATACGCGAGCTTTCCTGGTGTTTCTATTAGCACGAAATGAGGTCCATGTAATTTGTGGGCAACGTCTTAAAATGTGGGATTTAATTACAGGCAACTTGGGTTTGCTGCAGTTGGGAGCAGAAGCCACATTTATACAGGACCGATATGTGCGTCTGTGGTACCGCTGGGTGTGTTTATTTTCGTTTTGTTTTGTTTCACACAAAATAATATTTTAGAAATCGTCTGTGGTATGCATATTTCAAGACATTCAGCTGGATATCACTCAAAGAGGAGGACATTACTTGCACGAGAACTCGGAATGTATAATTGACCTGATAAAAAATGTTCCTAATAGTTAATTAGTGATTTTCTTAATTCATTACTTTCCATAGATATTGCACTTTACGAATTGCCGCCGGTGAGTTCGCAAGGCCTATTCACGTGAAACGAATTGTCAGGGTGACACCCGCTTCGAGATATTCATCCCCAATGTATACGAAGAAATACAGGGGCGCTCCAGTTGCCCTTGTGCTTCAAAGCATAAAACAGTGGTTTGTTGAAAAAGGAAAGGTGGGAGCAGTAGTTTATTCTTAATGTGTGTTTCACGGCGCAGATCCCGAAACCCGTGCCATCCTTCAAGTCGTTCCAAGTCCACATGCCTTGCAAACTCTCCGGCTACAATTCGTAAATTGCAGTATGTGCCGTGAGGTAATTAATTAAGAAGTCAATTAGCGAATTATTAATAATTGGTTGATTATGCATTTCAATTTCTCGTGCGTCTGATGTCCGCCGCTTCGAATAATCCATCTCAAGGACTACAATGACGCTATCTTCCGGAACCAATTCTTAAATGTTTTGTATGGTAAAGAAGAAAGAAAACAAGAAAGAACACCCCGTGTTTCAGCGAGTACTCATGTTCGCGAGTGCTCATTTCATTTATTTCTACACCTGCATGGGGAGGGGGGGGGGGGGTCGCATGCTAGCGAGTGCTCATCAGAGAGGGCTCATATCAGCATGGGGTGTGGCTTTTCGTCTCCAGTAGCGACTTCAAATGTGTCATTCGCTAGCAGTTTGTGCTGTCATCACACGAAGTGCTCGTGCACGAGTGAATGAACGAAATCCAATGGTAACACCAACCAGATATATGACACTGAGAAATGTCCCCGACGAAACTTACGTAAATAACTCCGTACGACGAATTGCGCCTTTATCGGGGGACGAAATGGCTTAGATTCGCGTGTGAAATGCATCTCTATAGAATACCAGCGCCGCTTCGAATAATTCATCTCAAAGACTACAATGACGCTATATTCTGGAACCTATTTTTAAATGTCTTGTATGGTAAAGAAGAAAAAAAAAAAAGCAAGAAAGAACACCCCGGTGTGTTTCAGCGGGTACTAATCTTCGCGTGTGCTCATCAGAGAGTGCTCATATCCGCATGTGGTGTGGGCTTTCGTCTCCCGTAGCGGCTTCAAATGTGTTGCACCAATGCGAGACATTTGCTAGCAGTTTGTGCTGTCAACAAACTAAGTGCTAACGAACGAAATCCAACGGTAACAACAACCAAATACATGATACTGAGAAAAGCCACCGACGAAACTTAAGTAAATAACTCGTGGTATACTCCGTACGAAGAACCGCGCCTTTATCGGGGGACGAAATGACTTAGAATCGCGTGTGAAATGCGTCTCTGTAGTATACCAGCGCCGTCCCCGGAAGGTGCTGCCGGTTACCTGAGCGATGGCATTACATATACCTTTGGGTAAAAGCTCTCGTATGCTCACAGCGTACGCGCGTGTTTCCCAAGCCGGCGTTAAGTGGCGTACATTGTAGCAAAAAGCCACGAGCTCCGAATGTTCGAATTTAAATACTGGCTATCAGCCAGAATTTAATGGCACATTACGCTATACGCTCCATGCATTTCGGCGAGCGAAGCCAAGACGTTTATTCAATACGTATATAGACGTGTTTCCCCGCGCTGCTCCTGGCGATTGCGCAAATGTACAAAGGCCCTCGAAACCTGATTTTTACGCCTTCTAACAGGAACCGGTATTTCCTTAAAGAGCGCTTCCGAAGCCCATCTCGCGTCGGCCCGTTGGTCTAGGGGTATGATTCTCGCTTTGGGTGCGAGAGGTCCCGGGTTCAAATCCCGGACGGGCCCTTTCTTTTGACGCGTTGTTTCTTGTTTACTTGCGGTGCACGAAATTAATTTCACGATAGTGAGGGATAAGTAACATTATCGAACGAAAAGCAGATACGTCGAGAGTAAAATAAATCTAGGGGTGGGAGGATAATGGAAGTTTCGAACATGAATGCTTAGTCGGAAATATTACGTATTCGAAAATGAACTGCTCAGTATATTCAAAACTATAACCAAATATTTCGCAACTGGCCGTTTAGGTCTAGTTACTATTATCCATCTGCTAAACAAATGTCGCTAATTATGCTAGGTTTTGCAGCAATAGTTTTCGAAGCAATGCAGTAATAAAACGGGCAACACAAGCGTTGTTTTCGGACGCAGCGAAAGCGTACATGAAAATCTGTGATTTTGGCTTGCACTCTCTCATTTAGTGTTTTTGGCTATCTAGCTGCGTAGCAGTTTTATCTTTTACTCTACAACCAGTCACGTTTTCCTCGCAATGAACCTTGTTACATGTGCGTACGCAAATTACGTATCTAAGGCAGACAAGTCCTTCTGTTATTTTTATCCTTCCGCAACTAGTGATCCTTTCTTTTTTCGTCGACAACCATTTATTTGGCGTTTTTGGTAAGCTAGCCATACAATAGCCATTTTATCACGTAGAGTTTGTATGAAACCCGACTCTAATGTCGTTGAGAAGCTATTCACGCATTTTTCTTAACGAATGTTGGTGATGTGTTTAAAACTGACCATTTGTCTCTGATAGTTAGCCGTCTTTTTGACACTATATACTAAATGCAGGAGCGACACTTAACTGTGCTGAAATAAAGAGCCCTGCTGTGAATATTTGCGCCTGGACTAAACTATTCGGTAGTTACTATTCGCATTCGATTCGTACACGAAAAGAAAGGATATCAGCCCACCAACAACACACACACGCCCAAACACACCAGTTAAACCAGAAGTGTCACAGTTAACTTGGACCAAGATTTAGAAAAAATTCGAGGACGCTTAAGCTTCGCATTCAAGAGTGGAGCGCGATAGCCTTATCGCACCTCGTTCGCACCACCCATTCATTCACCAATCACGCGGTGAGCGCCGAGCAACGCAGCGTTCGGCGTGGCAACGAAACGTGCGCCTGAGGAAGCGGAACGAACCAAAGAACTCGGTGTCTCGGAGGGAGAAACGATCTACGCGAGCCAAACGTCGTGATCGGCACGGACAGCCGGGCCGCGACGCGCCATGAAGGCGGACACGATCATGGGGCTGACGCCTCGATGGGATCGTCCTCTATCTCGCTTGGAAACACCGCGCAGACGCATGACTCCTCGCCAGCAGCGGCACACATCGCAGGGTACCCTTTCCCACCAGACGCGCTACGGCGCAGCGATCACGTCAGAGGCGTCCCGCATCGGACGCTGCACCTAGGAATCGCGCTGTGAGCGGAAAGAGGAGCCGCGTCGCCTAAACGCGAGGGTTCGAGTGATGCAATCTGGAAGTTGGAAGGGGAGATAGCGAGAGAACTTATTAAACGTAAGGGTATTGGGACATCCTCGCACCGGTCCCCGCACGGCCCCAATGCGCTCAAACGAGACGAAGGGGAGGAGCGGGCGAGTGGCGCACCACTTGTCGGGGCAGCGCTGTACATTGCGAGGAGGGGGTCTTCTGTGTTTGCCGCAAGGGGGCTCTGCGTGCGCGCCAAGCGCAGAAGAAATGTAGCGGATACGTACTTCGCTACTCGTTTAACTGCGACTTCTGTAATTTACATGCTCATAATTCCTGATGTACGCCGCAGTATAACTTTCTTAAATTATGGGGTTTTACGTGCCAAAACCACTTTCTGATTATGAGGCACGCCGTAGTGGAGGACTCCGGAAATTTAGACCACCTGGGGATCTTTAACGTGCACCTAAATCTAAGTACACGGGTGTTTTCGCATTTCGCCCCCATCGAAATGCGGCCGCCGTGGCCGGGATTCGATCCCGCGACCTCGTGCTCAGCAGCCCAACACCATAGCCACTGAGCAACCACGGCGGGTCAGTATAACTTTCTACAGCAAGTTTCTAAGGCAACACTGCATTCACTAGAGACGCTTTTGTCACGACAGGAACCATCCAACTCATGGCTGAGTGCGCGAAGAACACTCAGCCATGAGTTGGATGGTTCCAACTGACGTGTTGAAGTCGGCAATAAAGAAAAAAAAAAAAAAAACTCATGGCTGAGTGGTAGCATCTCCGTCTCACACTCCGGAGACCCTGGTTCAATTCCCATCCAGTCCATCTGGCAACTTGTTTTTATTTATGAATTGCCTTGTGCCATTTTTCGCTCATGGCCAACGCCGCCCACGACACCGGCTTTTCTGCGACAGGAGCTCCTTAACGCTGTCGCGTTAGAAACACCAAGAGGTCTACAGAAATCGTACCAACTGTATAGCAACGGCAGTCGTGTATACTTACAGTTAGTATTCTTTTCATCACGAAACATTAATTAATTGTTTTTAATTAATGAACTTTTAAAATTATTCATTAAATCCCAAACATGTCAATTACAAAGTTATAGGGCACGTTAGATGACCTCCGAATGAAGGATTTATTTCGGGCTGAAGTGCACCTGGTTGCTTTTTCCAAAAAAAAAAAAAAGCCCGCAAAACACGCGAAATATGAAATAGATGCGCGCTTGCGCGCCGCTACTCAAGCGCCTCCAAGCAACCTTTGAAAGATATGCGGCTTGTAATGGTTGGGGTCGGGAATGAAATAGATGGTAGCTGGCCCTTGCCGTCGTCCAACTCATGCACGATGAGGACGTTGTAGAAGGGAGAGACTTGTTCTCATCGAGAACGAGGGATATGGGATTCATTTACAGTATCTACATGAGAACGTTACAGTTCATCAGTCTAGCATGATTAAAAGAGAATGCACACCAAACAGCCGACGACGGCTGCTTAAATGCACTCTGTCCTCCCTAGATCCCTAGGTGAGGGAAAACGGCCGTTCAACCTTCGACCGATGAAAGCGTCCAAAGCCATCGTCACAGACCCGCCTTTGAGGGGGAGGTTACCCATTCACTTCCGCACAGGTTTCACTGACCATGCCAAGGTGAGAGGGTTCTCTCAGACAGGGGTAGTGCCCCGAGAAGGCGCCTCTTGATCCCAGTGTCGACTCCGCAGACAGTGGCCGCCGCGTCTGTCCATTCACTGACGACTTCTAAGACCCGTGAGACGGTGCCACAAAACGTCTTCCAGGAGCTCCCCCGCTCCAATCAAACCGTGAAGGTGACGGCGGCTCCACAAACAATACTTGGTCCGCCGACTGCGTCTAGACATCTCGGAGCCGCTCGCTTGGGGACGCGGCGTACTGTCGTCCTTACAAAGGGAGTCACCGCAGCAGACATGCCAGCTCCCGTGGGCTGTTAACGAGGCGCATCCTTGTTTTCACAAAGTGAGTCATCGCATCGGGCAGGGCAGAGTTCGACGGTCGCTTCCCCGAAGATTTCCAGCCCGTGCAGGTCGAACGTAACAGGCTGCATTCGTTTATCGCAGCATCGTACAAGGCTTCGTCATGTAGGATGGCTAAGTGCGATAAGTGTCAGCATCTGCGGGCACACGAAAGTTGTGTGCGATCACGAGGCACTCGGGATAGCTTTGAATACGGAAACGTGCCGCCGCAGAAATCAATTTGTGTGGGAATTGGGGGGCACTGTTAATGTTTAAGCTGTGTACTTAATTACAGTTCTTTTGTAGAAGATCACTTATACAAGCGCCCCAGAACCGCACAACGCAGAAGCGTATCTCACGAACCTTGCCTGTACGAACATTGCCCGACATCCTGAAAGACGTTAACGCGCCACAAGATTAACAATATCTGGGAAATAACGGGCATCTAGTGGATTGTCGGTGCGGGCTAAGTTTTGAAAGCGTCGGATAATTATGAAACATTCAAATAGTTCCTTTGCAAGTGCATTTAAAGGCGTTATCCGAAGTATTTACCAGCGTCCTGAGAGAAGTGAAAGTGACACCGCCAATTCACGTTCGGTGGAAATTGGGGCTTGATATAGGAGTAAAGCTTGCCAGAAATTTTACGTTTCTGACGTAATCGTGAGATTCGGAAGTAATCACTGAATGCTTGTTTTCTGCGTACTTCCATGCGTTATTGCTGTACCGGTAGTGTCCTCGGTGAAGTAAACGAGGCACCTCGTTTTTATCTGGTGCAAATATGAGGTGTAGGACGACCTATGTGTGTTCAACGTTCAGTGCGAACGCGTGGTTAATTAAGACATTATACAATTTATTCGCGAGCTTTCCTGGTGTTTCAATTAGCACGATATAGGGTCCATGTAATTTGCGGACAACGTTTTCAAATGTGCGATTTAATTGCAGGCAACTTTGTTTTGCCGCCAGTGGGAGCTGAAGCCATATTGTTATAGGACCGATATCTGCGTTTCTGGTTCCGCCTGGCGTCTTTCTTCTTTTTTTTTTACACGAAGCAAAATTTTAGAAATCGTCTCTGGTATGCATAATGCAAGTTATTCAACTGGATTACTCAAAGAGGCGGACATGCACGAGAACTCGAAATGTATAATTGCCTTGATAAATAAATCTTAATAGTTAATTAGTTATATTTTATTTAATTACTTTCCGCAGAAATTGCAATTTATGAATTGCAGCCGGTGAGTGCGCAAGGCGTATTTCGTATGAATGAACGAAATCCAACGGTAACAACAACCAAATATATGCCACTAAGAAAAGCCACCGATGAAACTTAAGTGAATAATTCGTGGTATACTCCGTACGCATACCAGCACCGTCCCCGGGAGGTGCTGCTGGTTACCTGAGCGACGGCATTACACATACCTTTTGTAAAGGCTCTCGTACGCTCGCAGCGTATGCACGTGTTTCACAAGCCGGCGGTAGGTGGCGTTCGTTGTAGCAAAAAGCCACGAGCTACGCTGTTCGAATTTCAATACTGGCTATCAGCCAGAATTTAATGGCACATTACGCTATACTCTCCGTGCATTTCAGCGAGCGAAGGCAAGTCGTTTAATGAATACGTAGACGTGTCTCCCCGCACTGCTCCTGGCGATAGCGCAAAGGTACAAAGGCTCTCGAAACCTGATTTCTACGCCTTCTAACGGGAACCGGTCTTTCCTTGAAGAGCGCTTCCGAAGTACACCTCGCATCGGCCCGTTGGTCTAGGGGTATGATTCTCGCTTTGGGTGCGAGAGGTCCCGGGTTCAAATCCCGGACGGGCCCTTTCTTTTGACGCGTTGTTTGTTGTTTACTTGCGGTGCATGAAATGAATTTCTCAATTGTGAGGGATAAATAACTTTATCGAACGAAAGGCAGATACGTCGAGAGTAAAATAAAACTAGGGGGTGGGAGAATAATCGAGGTTTCGAACGTGAACACTTAGTGTGAAATATTCGTATTCGAAAATGAACTGCTCGGTATATTCAAAACTATAACTGAATATTTCGTAACAACTTACCGTTTGAGTCCATCTGCTAAACAAAGTGTAGCTAATTATACTAGGTTTCACAACAATAGTTTTCGAAGCAATGCAGTAATAAAACAGGCAACACAAGCGTTGTTTTTGGACGCAGCGAAAGCGTACATGAAAATCTGCGATTTTTGCTTTGCACTCTCTTATTTAGTGTTTTTGGCTGCTTTAACTGTGTAGCAGTTTTATCTCTACTCTACAAGCAGTCACATTTTCCACGCAATGGACCTTTTTACTTGTGTGTACGCAATGTACGTATCTAAGGTAGACAAGTCCTTCGGTTATTTTTATCCTTCCGCAACTTGTGATCCCTTGTTTTTTTCTTCGACAACCATTTATTTAGCGTTTATAGTAAGGCAGCCATACAACAGCCATTTTATCATGTAGAGTTTGTTTGCAACCCGGCTCTAACGTTGTTGAGAAGCTATTGGCGCATTTTTCCTAATGAAAGTTGGTGATGTGTTTAAAGCTGACCATTTGTCCCCGATAGTCAGCCGTCTTTTTCGCTATACATAGTCAATGCAGGAGTGGTACTTAACTATGCTGAAATAAAGAGTCGTGCTGTGAATATTTGCATCTGGTTAGACTATTCGGTAATTACTAATTGGATAATTCGATACGAAAAAAAAAGGATATCAGCCCAGCACCACACACACACGTACACACACGCACACACGCACACACACACACACACGCGCACACACGCACAGGCACACACACGCACACACACACGCACGCACATGCACACACGCACACGCGCACGCACACATACACACGCACACACGCGCACGCACAGGCACACGCACAGACGCACACGCACACACACGCACACATGCACACGCACGCACACACACGCACGGACACGTACACTCACAGACAAAAGCGCGCGTGCCCTCACGCACACCAGTGTCCCAGTGAACTTGGACCAAGATTTTAAAAAAAACCTAAGAGCTCTAGAGTAATATCGTACCGACTGCATAGCAGCGGCAGGCCTGTGTACTCACGGCTAGTATTCTTTATCATCACGAATTATTAATTAATTAATTTATTGTTTTAATTGGCACACTATTTTATTATTGCTTGAATCGCAAACATATCAATTGCAAAGCTGTACGGCACCTTAAATAACCTCCGAATCAAGTATTTATTTCATGTTGGAGTGCGTTTGGTTGCTTTTTCCAAGAAAAAAAGAAAAGCCCGCGAAACACGCGAAATATGAATAGATGCGCGCTCGCGCGCCGCTGCTCAAGCGCCTCCAAGCAACCTTCGAAATATATACGGCTGCATTCGTTTATCGTCGCATCGTACAAGGCTTCGTCATGTAGGGCGGCTCGAGAGGTTTCTCGACCTAGCTAGCGCGGTGCGATAAGCGTCAGCATTTGTGGACTCAAGAATGTTGTGCTCGATCATGAGGCACTCGGGATAGCTTTAACCTTCGTGCATCATGAAACAAAGTTACAAAAGAAATTCAACCGACATTTTAAAAAAATAGCGCGCAAAGGAGCATGAAATAAAGAAGGCAGCTCTCGGAAAAACAGAAAAGAGCTACTGAGGAGTTTATTTCAATAAGAAATAAACGAAAAGCACGTAAGGCGTCACAGCAGCCCCCCCCCCCCCCCAAAAAAAAAAAAAAAATCCGAAGTTGCAACTGGTTTAGCCATTTACCCTTTCTGTCTCTTGAACTCCAGAAAACAGGCAAAACGAAGCAGTTTTTTACCTATTTCTATCTTTGTCGCATGCTTTCTTTCTATCTAAGGATAGGGTGACATGATGAAGGTACGTTAAACAGTCACGTTTTACACAAGTTTTGAGCGGTTATTTTCCACTGCCGCTTATAGCACGTGTATAGCAGGTCACCGTCTGAAGCAATACAGCACTCGCTTTTTTCCAACACCTGTGCTGATGCAGCTTTCACCAATGACGTTGGAATTTCGAAGCAGACTCTGCTTATTTTTGCCTTTAGGGCGTCCGGTGTGGTAGTTTCGCTGCTATACACGCGATTTTTCGCGTAACTCTGCAAGAAGTCCAGTGGTGACATGTCCGGCGACCTTGTAGGCCAGTGTACAGGTCCGTGCCGGCCAGTCCACTGTCCAGGAAAAAGCTTGTTGAGCCACGCTCGAGACTGACTACTACTATGCGCAGGAGCACAGTCTTGTTGAAACCAGATGTTCCGAAGGTGCGCAAGTGTGACGTTGCAACAGACGTCGTTCACGGGGCCCTCGAGGATGTCGTTGGCGTGGCGTTGCGTCGTTAGTGTGTTGTCAAAAAAGATGGGTCCGATGATGTTGCCGTCAAAAATACCGCACCACACATTAAACGACCTCTGGTATTGGTGTCGTGTTTGTGTCAGTCAGTAGTGCGCGTCGTGAAGATTAACTTGTGCGTTTCTGGAGAAATTAGCCTCATCCGTCCAATGCACGCGAGTGAGAAAGTCCGGTTCGTCTTCAAATTTCGTGAAAATTCAATTGGCAAAGTCAAGTCTGTTTTCAAAATCTCGATCTTCAAGTTTTTGATGAAAATGTACATGGTACGGGTGCATATAGGACCTTTCTTTAAAATCCTCCACACTGATGACATTGAGGTTCCGGCCTCCGCACAGGCGTCGCGCAAGCTATACTATGAGGGTTAGCAGCAAAAAATGCCAAAACATTCGTTTCCGCTTCTTGAACTTACGTCGCAGTCCTGTGTCACGTTTTTTTTGTGAAGCTGCCCGTCTCGCAAAGGACTTCGTACGCTCTAAGTATTGTTGACGGACTAGGGCGTCCTCCCCAATGACACATCCGGTATAGCTTGGCTGTCTTCCTCTTGTCGCGGTGCTCCACCCCAAAAGCCAGGATCATGTTAGCCTACTGATCCTTCGTGAAGGGCATGACTGTCTTCTTGAAGAGCAGGTCACTCCATGGTGTGGTACCGTTGAGACCTTCCGTTATTATCTATACGCACCGACATGTCAAGCAAAAATGAGCTACGCAATCGACAACAGCACATGCTAGCCGTACAGATCCACCAAAACGCATTAGATGGACATAGTCTGCGCAAGGTTTGTTTCTATTGCTAAAGGGACATAAACGGACATAAGGGACATACGTTCCGGACGCGCCTATCTACGGAACAAGAGTGCGCAAAATTAAACTCCCAAGCGGACCGTCGC
This sequence comes from Dermacentor andersoni, assembly GCF_023375885.2. Classification (NCBI taxonomy): domain Eukaryota; kingdom Metazoa; phylum Arthropoda; class Arachnida; order Ixodida; family Ixodidae; genus Dermacentor; species Dermacentor andersoni. The sequence continues at coordinate 105,560,330 of NC_092815.1, forward strand.
ACGTTTTCCCGGCTTCGAAATCCCCCCTCCCCTACAGCTCCGCTACGCTTATCAATGGGTCAGCGGCGTGCTCTCATGATGCCGCAACCAGCACGTAGCGCGAAGCCCTGTGTCGAGCTGCCGCCGCTAGTAAAGCCGCGTATCCGTGGCTATTCGCTTTGGAGCGCTTGAGTAGCGGCGCGTGAGCGCGTACGCATTTCGGATGTTTCACGCGCTTTTGTTTTTTTTTCTCGGAATAAACGAGGCAAAGCTGAGCACGAAACAAATGCGTGATTCGGAGGTTATTTGAGGTGCCACACAACTCTGTAATAGATATGTTTGCGATTCAAGCAATAATTAAAATGTTCACTAATTAAAAGTAATGAATTAAGTAATACTTCGTGATGAAAAAAATACTGGCCGTAATTACACACGACTACGGCTACTATGCAGTCGGTACGATTTCTCTAGAACTGTTGGGTCTTTTTTGCTGAAAATCTTGGTCCAAGTTAACTGGAACACCCGACGTGTATATATATATATATATATATATATATATATATATATATATATATATACACATTTTGGGTGTTCCAGTTAACTTGGACCTACCTCCTGCATAAACCTTGGCAGCCAGCCGTTTTCGGTTTTCCTCAGATCTACCTCGAAGACCCCGGTGAATATCTCAACGGCATCCTATTTACACCGCTGCTGCCACAACCAGGGATCAATGCTCCGGGTGCATATTGAGCGAACCTGGGCGCAAAGAAGCGTTTGATTTCTTTTTGCGTCGCCGAAGGGCTAATATAGACGGCGGCCAGTGCAACGTCGACGTCCCCGTACTTGAGTTGCACAACGCATGCATCAGCAACGCCGTCAACCAGTGCGCACCTCGCTTCTCAATCTGGTGGCATAAGCACAACACTGCCGGTCCAGTGGATAGATGGGCGGCCGTGTCTTTCTTGTAAATGGCCTCTCCAGCGCCATCTGACAGACTGACGCTTCCAGTAGCACACTCGTTGGAAACCGGCAATCGGTGCAATTGCGGGTCGGCACTCGACGTTTCCAACACGGCGATGGTGTGTGCTTTCGGCATTACGCAATCCGCTTCAATATCCCCTGCGTGGGCGTGTAAACTTTGAACATTGAAGGACACGATTGAGACGTCTCCGTTTACTGCGGCTTCTTGCAGTCTATCGATCGTGCGATCAAGGGCTAAGCGCTTAATTTCCGCTAATTTAGCAGAACCACCTCATCACGCAGAGTTCGATTCGCGGTAGCATTGCGATGCTTAAATGTGAAGTTACCGCTTCTATTCGTTAAGTACAAGCCTTACTAACCGCAGAGGGGGCCTCTTATCGTAGTCGTACACAACCTGTGCATATGTGCCACCCTGTGATTTGTGCATTGGTCGTGATTGCATTGGATTGTATACGAGATGAAAATTGACCCTCTTGTAAGTAACGTTATCGCGATTGCACCCACTGGGGTAGTATTTCAGGCTGTTGTCGTGACCTCTTAACCACGCCCCGATGGGGCGTGCAAGGCAACAGCAGAAGCAGCAGCAGCAGAAGGACCAGCAGCAGCAGTGGAAAAGTAAAAAAAAGAGGCAAGGAAAGCTTGACTTTAAACATTACGGCAAGTCCTACGCATTCGTTCTATCCAACGTTGAGCGAAGCTTTCAAATAAATTTCATGCAAGAAGATGCACGCTGCGGGCAAATTATTCATACCCAACGCACACGTTAGATTTCACGTGAAGCGAAACGTACGTGAAACGATTATTAAATGTTGTATAACTTCATTGGATGCATACATTTTGTTTTAATCAAATGCAACGTGCACTCTCATGTAATGTTTATGTTTATGTACCGCAAAGGTCCAAACTTTAATGTGTAATTTCTATGTTTATGCACTACACTGTTCGCAAACTACGTACACATACGCCGAAATGCGGATGCTCAATGTGGAATGTCGACGCAGAAATGTGACGAGGACAAAAGCAACGTTTGATGTTTGTCGAGTGAAGAATAACGAGTGAATGTGTAAGCAGAGATTAACTGGCGAAACGTATGTAAATACGTTAAAGGCTCGCATGAGCCTTATGTCACGGTGGCACATATACCCACTGGCCCAAGAATCTTGGAGGCCAAATATATTAAATATACGAAAATGAAAGAAGTCCATGAAAACCAGGCGCTATTCCATTGAGATATATGCGCGGTTTAGCGATACCGATAAGCCGACGTTATAGTTAAATGGCTTTTGCAGTAATTTGTTGTTTAAAAAACAGGAAATTATGTCCGCTCATTGGCACTATACTTTGTTGCTCAACATTCCGTATCTATATAAGCCTGAGCACCCAATGGGGCACACACAATTTAATATAAAAAATAAAAAATAGGGAGCCCGAATGCCGAAAATCAAGTAAGTCGTTCAATATTGTGCGCTATTCCATTAAGGGGTCTGTCGGCTTTATATATATATATATATATATATATCTATAAGAGGCTACATTGTATGTACTACATAAGTTGCATGTCGTGATATATTTTTTGATTAAACAGAACAGAGGTGTGCTAAAACGCAATGAACGCAATACGATATATATATATATATATATATAAACACGGCAAGCGAAGAAGAAGGCGCTGCGGGCGGGTCCCGCGCGCGGACGTTGCACGCGTCGGCAAGAAGATTAAATCCTCGTGAACCGGGTTTTACAACTTCCCGGACGCAGCCGTGGCTTTCCTACAGCGCTGCTAAAGGCGCCTTTCGCGTCGGCCCGTTGGTCTAGGGGTATGATTCTCGCTTTGGGTGCGAGAGGTCCCGGGTTCAAATCCCGGACGGGCCCTTAGTTTTTTTTTCTCCTTTTTTTTTTTCGTAGCCTTCTGTAGCCTTACGCCCACAAGTTGCAATTGTAGTATCTGAAGTAGGTATCATGCGGAAAGTGTCGCCGATGAAAAAAAAACTGCGCTGCGAAATTGTTTGTTTTCAGGGGCTTTACATGCAAAAATCACGCAGTGCGTGACGCCTATATGTGACCGCACGTACTAAACTTGCGGAATACCCCGCCGCGTTGCCTGGCTACGCGTGAAACGGAGCAAATGACGCCTGGGCCTGTCTATAGAATTATCTAGGATGTAAAGACAGCTGACCGCAAGGCAGGCGCAATGGAAGATCGCGATGATGCAATGGAAGATCGCGACACGATGATCACGCCTGTGGCACGAATCTGTGCACGGGTCTCGGTATATCGGCCAAACTTCCTAGTGCGCTGCCTTCAAGAGCGCGCATCAGTCGGCACCCCCACGCGAGTGTCGCGCGACGTTGCTCTGCATGCCTGCGTGGTGAACGAAAAACGAAGACGGTTGGGCGGGCCGAAGAGCGCGGCGAACTTCACCTCAGAACGTCGTATAAGAGGAACTCGCGAAGTGACACGTCCACAACGAAGCTGCCCAGCGTCGATGGAGATAAAACCCTGGGCGTTGTATTCCGGGCATTGTCCAATTCCGCCATCTCGTCAGCTCTGATCGGCTGGCTCGGATGGCTCCCCGATTGGCTAAAAAAAAAAAAAAAATATGAAGAAGGAGAACACCGCCATTAAAGTATTCGACAACATGGCGGATTTCGAAAAATGTCCCGAATGGCGCGCCCAGCCGAGCTCAGTATACAAGGACACTATAAAGTCATATACGCGAAGCTGCGTGGTCTGACGTCTCTCAAAAAATCATACTCTGCATACGTGAGTGCGGCGAGCCAGTGCAACTGTATATCGAGAACGGCAACGACGTGAACTCATCACTGCAGCTTTCGAAACGGCTACATACCAAGTACGCCGGCACGCGTACCGCGGCGCGTATACTCGCAGCACGTTTGAATAGATTCACCCAGTAACGAACGGCGTCGCCAGCACCTTCCGCACGTCGAAGAATCATGCAATCCATTTGTCTTTTGTTTTTGTTTTTTTTCATTCTTCTTCTTCTGCCTTTTCAGCACGGCAAGCGAAGAAGGCGCCGTGGAGTCCCGCGCTCGGACCTTGAACGCCTCGGCAAGAATATAAAATCCGCCAGAACCGGGTTTTACAACTTCTCGAACTCAGCCGTGACTTTCTTACAGCGCTGCTATTGGGAAGTTTAGCGTCGGCCCGTTGGTCTAGGGGTATGATTCTCGCTTTGGGTGCGAGAGGTCCCGGGTTCAAATCCCGGACGGGCCCTTAGTTTTATTTTTCTCCGAGCCCTCCCCCGCCCCCTCCCCCCTTGAGTATGAACGAAATGATTTTCCACGAGAGCAATGGCTAAAGTAACTCTTTCGAATGAAGGAAATGGTCGAGAGGACGTTCGTCGATGCAGCCCGTTTACAAGTCCTATCTGCAGTCGTTCTGGTTCAAATGCGAACTGCAGCTGAGTGTGTGGCTTTGCGCAGCCAAGCGAAAAGCGCAATGACCGTAGGGTTGTGTATAAGTACGAGCTACTGGGTTGTGCCACAACGGGCGTCCCTGACTCATCAGAGTTGGTCGTACATGTTTGAGCTTCTTCATTTTTTTTTTCTTTTCCTGGGTTGTGCAATGACCACGCGTTCTGCTGTTCGCATGTATGTATATGTATGTATGTATGTATATATATATATATATATATATATATATATATATATATATATATATATATATATATATATATATATATATGTGGGTTCGGTTCGTGCCCACAACCTTCGTGCGAAGGTTGTGGGTTCGGTTCCCACCTGCGGCAAGTTGTTTTTTCATCCACTTTAATTTCCAATAATTTATCGTTTCTTTATTTCATTTATTAAGCACAAGTAATTTCCCCTATGTTATCCTTGGTGTCAGTGTTTGTTGGCTTCTTATGATATGACTAATAAAAATTGGGCCCCTCAGTTAACCCCCTTTCTTCTCGTTTTATATACATATATATATATATACATATATATATACTTTCCTCTTGCATATACAAACTATAGGGACGTCCTTTACGCAATATCAATTACAGCTGCAAGCGGAATGCATATGAATAGGGCGAAAAGAAAAAGAAAACACAGACATATCCCTTGCAAAAATCATTGTGACATTTTGCAAAAATTCTGTTGAGTTTCTATAGCCTTCAATACGCTTTTCAGACAATTATCGTATTTCAGACCGAACGGTTGTGATGGGGAAGGTAGCGTTAGGTTAGACTTGGTTTGAGAGCACGGAAAACTTCAACATTTACATCTGTGCCTGGGTAGTTCATTTATTACCCTGTCTATGAGAAAAACACAAATACTAAGCGTATTTTGCAGAAGCTACTGTTGACAACCGGCCCGAGTTCATATTTGTTTCTGATATAGACGCCTGCGACTCTCGCGCCGCACGGACCGTCTGGACGGCACTTTTCAAGCGCCATCTGTGGATTCTCATCTCATTACACGCTCTACGCGGGGACCTTGTGCCCTCGCTGACCGGACCTTATGACACTAGCCGTTCCCGTGCCCACCTATTATTCTTCCAATTGGTTCTTCTTTCAAAATCTGCGCTTTGGGTTACTTTTACAGACCCCTTATTTATTTAGTGTCGATTGGCTTTACACCCGTTATTGCATACCTGTAGGAACGGGACCAGAGACAAAACAGGGGCGGTGAGGGAAGCAGTGACGTCACCGCGTAATTGTTAATTGAACCACAGGGCTGGAACGTCGAAGGAAAGCAAAAGAAGAAAGAAATAGCAACTCTGAGAGTATCGGTCTCTGGAAAGGGAAGAAAGGCATACGGGCATCTATAGTCAGCACGGCGGTTTTAGAATACATTTGCTTTCCTGTGCGTGCATGCTGATGACGTACAAAAGTGGAAGATGGCCTCCTTACTGGTGCGTACAAATTGTAGGCACAGAGGCTATAACCGGATGTGTGTGTGTGGCGCACAGCAGACCATATCCAGAGGTCGTTAACTTTTTGCGCACAAAGAAGAACGCAAACCACAGCGATGAGGCGATGTTCTGTCGACAGGAAGTCGTAGTTCGTACAAATGGTTAACGACAGCGGTTTGCTTGCTGCTGCCTTCGTCATGCAGCACAAATTTCGCAAGTGAGCCGAAGTGTCGTGCGAATGCAGAATGCAAAGCAGAAAAAGAAAGGAAGCAAGAAATAAACAAAGAAAGAAAGAACCGCAACAGTCTAGGAATCAGCAGATGTCCGGAAACGCGCCCCACAATAACATAGCAACGGAAAGCGAGACGAATGACTACGTTTCTACGTATTCCCGAGGTCATATATGATCGACAACAAAAGAATTGCGAGAAAAGGAGAAAGCAAGATGAGAGAGTCTTGGCAAGGCAAGTTGACGTCGGTCTGGGAGCGTACAGTCTGCCACGCGATGGCGTAGGAATGCAGCGGCCTGATGTACGATCACCGCACGTTAGGCGGGAAAAAAATTAATTGCTAGCGGAGAAAATGGAACACGAACTTGCCTCTTTCGAATTTCGCGTCCAAACCCCAGTACTTGTGCGTGGCAGCATGACGTCACGGAATTTAGAGTGTTTTCAGACGTTCAGGCCGTTTCTGTGCTGAAGAAGTCATCAACGTTTGTGTCCTTGCTTACTCACTTTAAGACAAACCTTTATCTATAAACAATGAACTAGTTCATGAGCAGACGATGTAGAAATTCGCGGCGTATAAACGGGAGACTGTCGCGCGACAACTTCTAGATGGCTTCGGCCGCCTGTTTGTCTTTGGCCGTCTTCGATTTGACATACAGGACGGCTCAGCAGTGCCCGAGACGCTGCTGTCTGATTTGATTTTTTTTTTCTGTACTCTCAGAAGTAAATTTTATAAATTCGGCTTTACCTAATATTTCCATTTAATGTACCTTTTACTTAGCACTGCTCTTGCCGCCACGGCTTTATCAGTCATTCCAATCAAGAACGAGTATGCATTTGTGAATGCAACGCATTCAGGGATAGTGCAATGCCTGCAGTGGCAAGCACTTTTTGTGCTACTGCCCATCCTTTGAAAATGGAAGCCTTGCCCTCCCTGCAACTCTAAATCAGCCACACGGAAGACCGTTCTCGTTGCACAACATCTTAAGACCATGGTCTCGCATATCACAGTTGTAGAAAACCACAAATGTACTGCTGCGATTGCTGAAGCCAACCAGACTGAAGGAATTAATTAATTCTGGGGTCTTACGTGACAAAACCACGATTTGATTATGAGGCACGTAGTAGTGGGGGACTCCAGATTAATTTTGACCACCAGAGGATCTTTAACGTGCCCTCAATGCACGGCACACGGGCGTTTCTGCATTTTGCTCCCATCGAAATGCGGCCGCCGCGGCCGGGATTTGAACCCGCGACCTCGTGCTTAGCAGCGCAACACCAGAGCCGCTGAGCCACCGCGGCGGGTGCCAACCACACTGAGCGGCCTTCTGTGAAACACAACGGAGAACTTTCACTACGTTGTTGACAACAGTGGACTTTCTCTCCTTCTCCTAATCACATCTTCCCCTCGCCCCAGTGCAGGGTAGCCAATCGGGCTCAGTCCTGTTTGACCTTTCCCGCCCCAAAAAAGGTAAATGAATATGTTTTCTCTCTCTTTGTTACCGTCACGATCTAAGCGTCTCTCTGTCTTCTTCTTCTTTTTTTCCTTTTTTCTCTTTCCGAAGACAGAGATATTGATGAAAACATTTTGTTCGTAGGCTGGCTCGAAAATGGTTTTGCTTAATCATTGCAACCTG